>NC_043700.1:103027188-103028291 GCF_006229205.1 Suricata suricatta | reverse complement strand
TTACAGGGCTGGTTCAATATTCGCAAATCCATCAATGTGATCCATCACATTAACAAAAGAAAGGATAAAAACCATGTGATCCTGTTGATAGATGCAGAAAAAGCATTTGACAAAATACAGCACCTTTCTTAGTAAAAACCCTTGAGAAAGTGGGAATAGAAGGAACTTACCTAAACATTATAAAAGCAATTTATGAAAAGCCCACAGCTAATATCATCCTCAATGGGGAAAAACTGAGAGATTTCCCCCTGAGATCAGGAACACGACAGGGGTGTCCACTCTCACCACTGTTGTTTAACATAGTGCTGGAAGTCCTAGCATCAACAATCAGACAACAAAAGGAAATAAAAGGCATCAGAATTGGCAAAGAAAAAGTCAAACTTTCACTTTTCACAGATGACATGATACTCTACATGGAAAACCCAGCAGAGTCCACCAGAAGCCTTCTAGAATTGATCAATTAATATAGTAAAGTTGCAGGGTACAAAATCAATGTACTAATTTACTTTTAAAAAGGATTTCTAAAAATTTTTAAATAACAACACTTTATCTTTAATTTGGCAATTCTATCTGTTGCATCTGTGTCACAAAATGTTACATTTAGAAGAAAACTTTTGCAATCATCTCTTACAGTCAATTCATATTACAAATGAGGAAACTGCCTCTTTAATAGATAAATGACTTAGTTAAGTTTCACATAGCTACTTAATGCCAGAAGGAATACAGGATATGCAGCCACTTGATTAATACATTTTTTTGAGAGACAGAGAGAGATAGCATGAGCAGCAGAGAGTCAGAGAGAGAGGGAGACACAGAATCCAAAGCAGGCTCCAGGCTCTGAGCTAGTGGTCAGCACAGAGCCTGACGTGGGGCTCAAATCCACCAACCTTGAGATCATGACCTGAGCCAAAGCTGGATGCTTAACCAACTGAGCCACCCAGGCACTCCAACATTGTTTAATGTCAACTTGAGAAAGAAGTCTTTACATAACCAACTTTGTGAGCCCAGGCAGGAGGGAACAACATTATCATTGCCTTCTTTACATATGTATCACACCTTCATCAAGTACAGCATCTTTTGTTTTCTTTGCATTGAGTGTGTTA
>NC_043700.1:103019152-103027088 GCF_006229205.1 Suricata suricatta | reverse complement strand
GAGATTGGCCTGGATTGCAATATACTTTCCTCTTAGGACTGCCTTTGCTGCATCCCAGAGATTTTGGATTGTTGTATTTTCATTTTCGTTGGTTTCCATATACTTTTTAATTTCTTCTCTAATTGCCTGATTAACCCAATCATCCTTTAGTAGGGTGGTTTTTAACCTCCACATTTTTGGAGGTTTTCCAGACCTTTTCCTGTGGTTAATTTCAAGTTTCATAGCATTGTGATCTGAAAGTGTGCATGGTATGATCTCTATTCATTTATACTTATGGAGGGCTGCTTTATGCCCTAGTATGTGATCTATCTTGGAGAATGTACCATGTGCACTCGAAAAGAAGGTGCATTTCCTGTCTTCAGGATGCAGAGTTCTAAATATATCTATCAGTTCCATCTGTTCCAATGTGTCATTCAGGTCCATTGCTTCTTTAGTGATTTGTTTGGTTGATCTATCCATTGCTGTCAGTGGAGTATTAAAGTCCCCTGCAATTAGCACATTCTTGTCAATAAGATTGTTTCTTTCAGTGATTAATTATTTTATGTATTTGGGGACTCCTGGAATTGCTGATGCATAGGAGCACATGTACCCCAATGTTCATAGCAGCAATGTCAACAATAGCCAACACATGGAAAGAGCCTAAATATCCATCACCTGATGAGTGGATCAAGAAGATGTGGTATATATACACAATGGAGTACTACATGGCAATGAGAAAGAATGACATATGGCCATTTGTAGGAAAGTGGATGGACCTTGAGGGTGTGTGCTAAGCGGAATAAGTCAGGCAGAGAAGGACAGAAACCATATGCTTGCACTCATAGGTCTAACAGGAAAACAGGACAAACCTAATGGAAGACCAGGGGGAGGGGAAGAGGGAAAGAGAGTTGGGGAGAGAGAGGAATGCAAAACTTGAGAGACTATTGAATACTGAAAATGAATTGAGTGTTGAAGGGGAAGGGGGAGGGGGGAAAAGAGGTGGTGGTGATGGAGGAGGACACTTATGGGAAAGAGCACTGGGTGTTGTATGGAAACCAATTTGACAATAAACTATTTTAAAAAATAAAATAAAAGTAAATTAGTAGAGTTCCATTTCCTGGATGGTGCCATTAGAAACCCTGTGGATCTTGTCCTCTAAGAAACAACTATAATTTGTAAAAATAATTTCAAAAAGCCAATTAAAATCTCTGGAAATTGTCTTCAGCAAACATTACAAATGAAGAAACATTTTTTTGAAAAAAAAAAAGTACCAAATCTTAGGAAGAAGAGTGTCTGTGGCACTGGAGCCATGACCTACTGCTTCCCACCTCGCGTCTTTCAGGCACGTGTGGCCAAATCAATGAGACTTCAGGTATTCTCAGCTCCAGCCAAGGGACGTAGTATTTCACCTGGAGGGCCAGGCCACCAGCATTTCTCACTCCGTCCAACACCAAGTTGCAGAGGCACAATTCTGAAAAAAATTGTAGTCAAGGGGCTAGAGGCTCTTTTCCTTCATTTCCGCCCCAGGCCTGGAATGGAGGTTCTACCCCAGGTGTGGCAGGCCCAGAACACTGGGACTCTGGCCCCCGTCCAGGTTGCTCATAGACTGGAGATTTCATGCTGGGAAAGGGAAGTCTAGAGGAACAAATTCAAATAACAGTATCCAGAAAGGGAAAAAACCCACAGAATTTGAGAAAATACTTGCAAATAATATCTCTGTTAAAACACTAGTGTATAGAATTATATTCAAAGAACTCTTAGAACTCAATAGAAAAAGCCAATGCATTTTAAAAATGGGCAAAAAAAATTCTGAATAGCTATGTCTCTAAAAAAGATATAGATATTGCCAAAAGATTTAACATCAATAGCCATTAGAGATGTGCATATTAAAACCACATAGTGCTTGATACAGATAATAGCAATTGGTTTCAAGTATATGAAGATATTGGAACCCTTCTACACTCTGGTGGGAATGTAAAATGGGTGCAGCCACTTTAGAAAACAGTCTGGCAGTTCCTCAAAAGTTTAAAAATAGAATACTCTTTGACTTGGCAATTTTGTTTCTAGATATATGTCCAAGATAAATATGTCCACATAAAATCTTGTACAAAAATATGCCTAGTGGCATTATTCATAATTCCCAAAAAGTGGAAACAATTCAAATGTTCACCTGATGAATAGGTAAAACTACTATGTTTATTCAATGAAACATCATCATCAGTAAAAAGAAACTCATCAAGAAAAAGGAATTAAGTATTGACACATGCTACTCTACCCTACTACATGGATGAATCTCAAAAGCATTATGCTAAGTGAAAGAAGTCAATCACAAAAGACTACATAATAGTAAATAGCATTTACATGAAATACCCAGAACAGGTACAACTAGGGAGACAGAAAGAAAGTTGCCTCAGCAGAGGGAGCTGGTTTGGGATGAAATGAGAGAGTGACTGTTAATGGATACAGGTTTCTTGGGTGATAAAAGTATTCTAAAACTAATAGTTGTGAGGTTGCACAACTTTGAATATACTAAAAACTGTTAAATGGTTAATAGTATGGTATATGATTTATATCTTTTAAAAGATTTTGAAAAAAAGTTTTTGTAAAAATGTAAATTTTTACTTTGGCTAATGTGCTGTAATTATATATTTTTTCCATTTTGTCACTTGACTTTGTATTTAATTTATAATATTGTTAGCATACAAAATTGTTCTCAACTTGAAATTTTCAATAATTTTCTTTATGGCTTTTATGTATTGTGTCTTACTTAAAAAGGAATTTCTTAATGCAAGATTGTAATAAAGTTTTCCCACTTTTGTTTTAATACTTTTATGGGTTATTTTGTCTGTTTAAATTGTTATTCTAGGGATGCTTGGGTGGCTCAGTGGGTCAAGCATCTGACTCTTGATTTTGGCTCAGGTCATGATCTCATTGTTCCTGAGTTCGAGCCCAATGTCAGGCTCTGTGCTGACAGTGCAGAGCCTGCTTGGCATTCTCTCTCTCCCTCTCTCTCTGACTCTTCCCTGCTCTCTCTCTCTCTCAAAAATAAATTAATTTTTAAAAATATTTTAAAAAATAAATCATTATTCTATCTGAGGTTATTACTCTTTTTTAATCTTTCTCCTGGATGGCCTAGTTGGAACAGCATCTGACTCTTGATTACTTAAATAAATAAAACTTAAAAAAGAAAGAAATAAAAATCTTTCCCCCTAATTGTTAGGGTCACTTTTATCATATACTAACTGTTAGACATTTGTTTAGGACTATTTCTAAAAACTTACCATCTAATCATGAAAGTACTTTGTATCCTTTTAATGATGGTCACTACCAAATGTGTTTTGATAGCTGTTAAGTATTGCCATAAATTGTCTCATCTCTAACATTTTAGATTTTTTATGGCTTTTCTTGAATGCTTACCTTCATTATAAATGTTTTAATCACTTAAACTGGTTTCAGAAAATGAATATTGAATACTCTGTTATTTTTATTGGAGTCATATAAAGTGTGTAGATTGTAGTTCAGATGTCTTTAAAATAATAGGTATTCATATGCAGTAAGAAATGGTCTATTCAAGTCTTTTATGTCTCTTGGAACCTTAAAGTTATTTGCATTCAGAATTGACATATTGCTTTTTAAGTTTATTTTTAGGTTCTGTTTATTTTCTTTTGCATTTGGTGGGTTAGAAATGGGATTTCTCTCCATTTATTCTGTGTGGTTATTTGTAAACAGAAAAGCTTAACTTCAATATGTTAATTTAATACTAGGTAATCTTTTGAATAGTTTTAGTTGATCCTCTTGGGTTTTCTAGTTATGAAAATAAAAATTTTGTTTCTTCAGTTTTTTTAAGTTTAGTTTTTTTATTTTGAGACGGAGAGAGAAGGAGAGAGTGTGAGCAGAGGAGGGCCAGAGAGAGAGGAAGACAGACCTTAAGCAGGCTCCATGCTGTGAGCACAGTGTGGGGTTCGATCTCAGGAACTGGAACCGTGATCAGAACCCAATGCAGAGCTCAAGCTCAAGAACTGTGAGCTCCTGACCTGAGCTGAAATCAAGAATTGGACACTTAACCAAGTGAGCCATTCAGGTGCCCCTTTTCTGTTCAATACTTATGCATTTATTTTCCATTCACTTCTTTAATTGTATGGACTGGTACTTCCAGAAAAAATAACTTAAAACATTCTAGCAAAGATGGGCAACTTTATGTTATGCTTTAATGAGAATGCTTTTAGTGTTCATCCAGTAAGCATAATACCAATTTTTAAAATATTTATTTGTTCATTTTAGTGGGGATAGAGAGTGAGCAGAGGAGGGAAAGAAAGAGAATCCCAAGCAGGCTCTGCAGAGTAAAGGCAGAGCCCCTCATGGGGCTCGAACCCACAAACCATGAAATCATGCCCTGAGCCTAAACCGAGTCGGACACTTAACTGATTGAGCCGCTCAGGTGCCCCTAATACCAATTTGTTTTAAAGACATATATTTTATTTCCTTAAGGAAGTATCCATCTATATCACAATTTCATTGAAGAATTCAAACAGGAATCAAGATAGTTGAATTTTCTCGAAGTCTTTTTGACATAGAGGGACCTGGCTGTGTGTTCTTGTTCCTTTGACCTATTTATCAACTGTAGGCAACAGATACCACTCTAGCTAGTGCGGGAAGAAAGGGATTTCATACCAGATATTTAACGGCTTTCACAATCTTTAGAAGAGCTAGAGTTGTTGGCTCTAGGTTGAGGTTCCAAGTAAGGCCCCTGGCGGTTGTATTGTACTTCCTGAGCTGCCCTCAGCTGCAAAGCAGCTGCTAATGCCATTTAAGTGAAGATGAACCAGGAAGCTGGTGTCCCTGGATCCACAAAGGTCAACTTCAAACCACAGTACATAGTGAACCCCCATGCCCTGACTCTCTTTTTGCTTAACTCAGTTCAAAATTCAAGCCTTAAAATCTCATTTACATTCCTGATTGGTAATACCAAAATCACACTCATGTTCATAGACTCAAGTGTGACTGGGTAATGCAGATTTTAGACTCCCTGCCTCTGATTCACAAGGGACGCACACCCCTAAACAGGTTTAAATGGCTACTGAGAGAAACAGTGAACAAAACCTGCCATGCTATCAATATAGTGAAATATATTAAGAGAGTTTGTAATATCATAACAGCTTTCTAGAATGAATCCAAGTTCATATTATTTTTCTAAGATCCTATTCAAAGCTATCAGCCAATATTTTGCCTTAATATTACTTTTTTTTTCTTTTTACTGGTTTTGTGATCAATGTTATAGTGAGTTCATAGACAGCATTTGGAAGCTTTCCTTTATCACATATTTTGGAACATTTTAGATAGTTTGAGTTACTTATTCCTTGAAAGTGTAATGGAGTTCACTTGTGAACCATTTGGTCTCTATCATTTCTAGAGTAGCTCTGTAGTTTTCTCATTCTACAAGTGTTGGATAATATTCAGTGTTTTTATTCCTTTTGTGTTCAATTTTAGAAATTATTGTTTTCCAAGGAAACCATCTATGTTTTTCCAAGTTGTCAAATTCAGTTGCATATATTTGAATAAATATGTTATTTTAATTTCCTTCCTATCTATAATAATTTTTTAATATTTATGTCTCTGTTTTGTATCTTCTCTCTCTTTTCTCAATTATGTTATATAGGAACTTAATTATATTTCTGCTTGTGTATTTTTTTCAAGGAACTACCTCTGGAATTATTAGATTTTGTTTTTTTTTTCCAAATTCATTCTTTCTGTTTTTTGTAGGTTTTATTTTTTAACTTTTTCTACTTTTGTGTTTGTATAGAATGATTAACTCATTCAGTGACTTTCTTTTCTACTACAATTAGCATTCTAAATCCATAGATTTTTTCCTCTACATGTTATTAATATTATTTTTTATATTTTGTGTACTCAAGGTGGTTAGCTATTCAGTTGTTTTCTTCCTTAATCAAAATAAAAAATACTGTCCAGGCAATAGATGTTTTTGTTATTTTCTTTTTATTGTTTCCTATTCATACTAACTTGTGATCAGATAATTTTATCTCATTATTTTATATTTTTGTTCATTGATATTTTCTTTGTGGGATAATATAAAGTCAGATTTTGAAATATCACATAAAATTTGAAAGAAAGTTGTGTTCTTTGTTTTCAGAATCTGGAGATTAATATGCCTTTTTAATCCACTTTATTATGTCATTTAGACTTCCTGTTTGCTCTTTTTGAAAAAAAAATTTACCTGATTCTTTAGTGGCCAAGAAAGGTGAGTTGAAATCTCCCATTATTGTTAATCCTTTGTTTTCAAATGCATTTCCTGAAATGTTTGCTTTATGAATTGAGATTCTATTTAATCAGATGTATACATATTCACAATCTTCTTTGTGTTACCATTTATTATTAATGAAGTTGTTATGTGTCTCACATAGTATTTTTGCTTCAATTTCTACATTGACTAATATTAGTATTTCAGTTCTTTTTTATTGTATTTACTTTTTACATCATTGAGAGTAAAAATGGTAATTTTATGTTTAGCTCTTGTGAGTCACTTGTTTTAATTTTTGCCTCTTATACACAGTTTACTCTTGGGTTTTACTTTTAGAACCAATCTACTTGTGTTAATAGACTATCCTTTTTATATTAATTAATAAGATAGGTATTTTTGATTGGTCTTAGTTTTATTATATTTTAATTCTTCTTGATAAAAGTAAGAGAATAGATACAAATGGTAGATTTTAACTGCATTTTTATTGAACTACAGGAGCTGAGTTTCATCTTTTTTTCTCTTTTCTTCTGATTATCTTGTCTGTAACTTTCTCAGTCCTTAATACAGGATAAAACTGGCTTTGAATGTTTATAAATTGGTTCTTTCTTTTATTTCCAATATTTTACCTCTTTATGCACATTTCATTAGGATTAGAGATGAATTTGATTTTATTTCTCCATTCTAACTCAGAAATTTAAACCTTATAATTTTTCATGGATGCATAGCATATCATATTATAGATATTCCAAATTTGTTAAAATATGCCTAATATATAGACTACTTCTAATTTGTCAATATTAAGGTAATACTGAACGGAATGTCATTGTACCTATGTTTTGGTATAATTATGCAAATATTTCTGTAGACAGAAACCTAGAGGTATAATTTTGGAAATTTTCACTCTGCCAGCAGTATATAAGAGAGGATGTTTTCCTGTAGTCTAACCAAAAGTGAATATTTTTAATATTGTAAATCATATGTTTTTCACTTTGATAAGTATAAAAATGATATTTTATATCTATCTCTAATTCTTTTATTGGTAGTTTGTATGTGTGTATTAGTTATGTTGTATGTTCACATATAGGATTTGTTATTCCGGAGCACCTGGGTAGCTCAGTGAATTATGCGTCTGACATTGGCTCAGGTCATGATTTCATGGTTCGTGGGTTCAAGCCCTATGCAGGCTCTGTGCTGACAGCTAGCTCAGAGCCTGGAGCCAGTCTTCAGATTCTGTATCTCCTTCACTAACCCTCCACTGCTCACACTGGCTCTCTCTGTCTCTCAAAAATAAATAAAAAACATTAAAAAAACAAAGATTTGTTATTCCACCCTCATTTTCACATTCTGGTACCTGGTATCTTTTATCCCTTGAAAATTTTGAGCTCATTGCTCTGATCGAAAAAGTAAAACTTTTTAAGGTAAATGATGAGTACCTTTTCTTTAGGCCAAGTTTGTCTCAACCATGAGTGCTCAATGTTCCTTAGTGGATCACTGGACTCCCACTTTATAAAAACAGATAGCTAAAGGCTTAGCTTGTCACCTAACAATACATCATGTCCACCTGGAAATAATTTTCTCTTTTCATGTACTCCGCCATATATTTTTTTTCCATAATATTTTATTGTCAAATTGTTTTCCATACAACACCCAGTGCTCTTCCCCTCAAGTGCCCTCCACCATCACCACCACCTCTCTTCCCCC
>NC_043700.1:102978369-103019052 GCF_006229205.1 Suricata suricatta | reverse complement strand
TTTTTATTAGGATCAGAAAGCTTTCAAACATGTTGATAGACATGCACAAAGAGACAATGAAATGGAACATTAACTCATGGATGTGAGGGAAAGAGGGTCTTGAAGATATGCAGAGTTAGGGGTTCGGGTTAAACAAAATCCTGGCACCTGGCTGACAGGGGGAAGGTTGTTGACAGCAGATGGAAGGCACCACCTCTGTTTACCTAAACTGGTATAGGGGACAAGAAAGAGTATGCTATCTTCTAGTCAACAAGGCAGATTTCTTTTGTTAATTAGCTTTGCTCTGGGCAATTTCACCCTACAGTGATCTATAGCCCTTTTTACCTGTTTACCTAATTTGGTCCTTCTTTCCTGTGAAATCAGCTTTCTGCTATAGTACTAAGTTGGGGGGTGCTTCCACCTCCAATACCTAATCTTGTTTGTTTCATATACCTTTGTCCTATACTGGAGCCTTGGCCCCGCCCTGTCTCTACTTATTTACCTAATGTTGTTTACCCTAACTTGAGTGTGAGCAACCTGTTGCTTTCTAATTCTTTATGCCTTGTTAACCCATCAGTGCAGGCTCAGGGAATTCCTAAGTTTATTCCCCACGTTTCTTCTGTAATTAATCTATTCTATCTGTAGGCTTACAAAATTTTGTATTCATTTGTTGTTCAGAAAATTTTCTAGGTATCTCTTTGTAAATTAATCCGATTTAAACACAATAAGACTTTCTATTTAAAAATTTAAATCTTTCTATCATTCAGGTAAGTTTTCTTCCATTAGTATTTGTTTATTTCTTCTTGCCCAGCTATCCCTCTCTCCTTAGGGGGCCCTGGATTAGTTCCATATCACTTTTCTTTTCATTTGTGCCTTCTATGATTTTTGCTCTGTATCATCCCAGGTCATAATTTGGTCTATAGCAGTTTTGAGTTTTATTATTAAAACTTAAAATTTTGAAACTATATTTTCTGTTTCCTAAAACTTTATTTTGTAGTTCTCTGTTCCATTGTGCTATGTTGTAAAACCTTAAGAATTTACATTAGAGCTCATTCAAGATTTTCTTCTATTTTTCCAATTATATATGTAGTCAATGAAAACTACAAAAAGCTACTTCTTAGAACACTTGGCTTGGCATAATACCTTAAAATTAGTTTGTTCTTATGATCTGTAATCTTTGTCTACTTGTGTTTAGGTGAAAGTTCCCTCAAATGTATCATTGTCATTGTTTCAGGTTTTTTAGGAAACCTGACTTGAAATATAGTTTTGTATTTCTTTGCTATTTGACAAGCAACAACTCTGCTGGTTCAGCTGAAATTAAATGTTTAGGATTTTTGCTTTGCATTCTTTTTTGTGTAAGTGGGTGAGAGATAGCCTTCTCCCAGCTACATTGAAAGAGAACAGTTAATTTTAACAGTCAATTTCTACTAAATTCTGGTTAACTATAGCTTAATTATTGGAATGTTATCACAACTACACACATAGGACAGAGCAAAGTCCTTCGAAGGCCCTGCTTTTTGAAGAGAAAATGTGCATCCTTGGTCCTCCCCAACACTAAGTGTAACCCACAAAAAATAATATGCATGAGAAAAATACAACCATTTTATGATCTTCACACTATACTTTAAAATGTATCATCGAGGCATCTGGTGGCTCAGTCAGTTAAGCGTCTGACTCTGTAATGTTTTTAATGTCTTTTATTTATTCTTGAGAGACAGAGAGAGACAGTGCAAGCAGGGGAGGGTCAGAGAGAGAGGGAGACACAGAATCTGAAGCAGGCTCCAGGCTCTGAGCTAGCTGTCAGCACAGAGCCTGATGTGGGGCTCAAATCCACTAAAGTGAGATCATGACCTGAGACAAAGCTGAACAATTAACCGACCGAGCCACCCAGGCGCCCAAAGCATCTGACTCTAAATTTTGGCTCCAGTCATGATGTCACAGTTCTATGAGTTCAAGCCCTGCATCGAGCTCCATGCTGGCAATGTGGAGCCTGTTTGGGATACATTCTCTCTCTCTCTCTCTCTCTCTCTCTCTCTCTCTCCTCCTCCTCCTCCTCCTCCCCACCCTGCTCTCCCTTTTTCTCTCAAAGTAAATAAATAAAAAATATATATCATCAAATATTATGTTTTAATTTTTGCATAATACCTGCTTTATCATTGCCATAAGCATTTGCTTTTCTAATTGAGGAATAATCCACACATTATGAGCGGGCTAGGTGGTTCATCTATATGTATTAAAGAAATCCATCCACCATTCTGAGCTGGAATGCATTTGTAACTGTGAAATTAGAAGTCTTTGTTCAGGTGGAATCAGGAAGGAAGACCTTTTCCCAGGCCTCTGGACCTGAGTCTTTCTGTGGGTAGGGGTATTCTGCAAGCAGGGATATTATGATGCTGACATCTTGCTGGCATTGACTGCTCTATTTCCTCTGGAATGGAAGCTTTATATATGTTTGGGAACCCTCTTATTTCCCAGGAATAAGTTTTACTCAAAATACAAGTTGAGCTGTCTCTGACCAAAATAGAGAAAAGGGAGTCATAGATGTATGCTTAGACAACCATTCTTAAGGATTTCTGAAAACATACTTTGAGTATAATTTTTAGAAGATAGCATATTCATTTTCCATAAAGTAAGATGAACAAGACTCCTTTCTAATTCGATAATTTGCTGTCCACAGGAACTTTCAACATTACTTGAATTTTTCCTTTATTGAAAAAATTTCATTTTAAGAGCTAGAGCTGTAGTGGCATATAAAATGAGGAAGCTTCAAGTGCTTTTTATAAGAGTAAATGTTTTTCCAAGACTAGATTCAATCAAGTACATTATTTTAATGAGAAGTTTGACTTCCTATCTACTCTCTCTAATGATCAGAATTATACTATATCTGTGTGAAAACTGGTACTCGGTATAAGAAATCAACTTTACAATAGTTCAAACATTTTGAAATGCTAATTTGTGAGTTCTTTGCAATATGTGTTGATTGCAAACTTGGTATTTTGGAAAGATAATTAGTTTTTTATGAAAATTATCAGGATGAACATATATATGATCATTGACTCATCCTATCTATGTCTGTTTCTCTTTGACTTGCTCAGATTCCTAATGGAGAAGAAAGGATAGCTAGCAACATTAGCTTCTTGCTGGCCTGGTTTAAGGGCATAATTCATCCAGATATGACTCCTTCCCTGGTTAGAGAGTTCTGAGTCAGTGCTCTGCCCCTCTTTCGCATACTTTTCGGTTGAACTCAAGAAGTGAAAAATAACTTCTTCTCATACAAAGTATGGGGTAACTCTTGACATTAGAACAGAACTAACTCTCTCATAGGTTTTTTCCAAGATTTCATCCTCTATGTAGAGAATTATTCACAGGTTTATTCAGTACAATTGAGTAGTCCAAGTGATTGAATAATAGTGGGAGTAATTCTGTTGTTGCAGAGAGAATTTTACCATGCTGACTCAAAATAGAGATGACAATTCCTTTACAATACTTGAAGAAGATATATAATGTAAAACAACATAAAAATGTAAGGAAGACATTTATTCCTTTCCCACCCTGAGAAAGAGGCAAAGGAAATCAATTTAGTTCTTCAGTTTTGGGTTACTTCTGATTCCTAGGAGATGTCTTCTTGTACTTGGTGATATTGGAGAAAATGACATTCTTTCAGCATAGCCTCAAATCCTGATTTTGCTTTTCTCTGTTATACAGATTACAGGTAAATGTGCCCTTTCTGTGCTTCTGTTCCTGTGGGGTATACTGTAGCACGAAGCCAGAGTGAGTGGTGGAGTGGGAGGGATGGGGATTGTCGCGCTGCGCTGTGGCCCACTAGAGTAGGCTGGAGTTGTCCGGCTGTCGGTAAAGCAATCCAGTTCCGGAAGACAGTGGTCAATAACCAGATATGCTGTCAGCTTAGGGCCTTTGCAGTCACTGTTCACTCCACCTGGAATGCTGTGCCCTCATATGTGGTTGATGCTCAGATGTTCCTTCCTCAAACGGACCACCCCTACTTAAAACCGCAGTTCCCTTACTAGCACCCCGTCTACCCATTCCTCTATATGCCATATAGTTCATTTCTTCATTGTATGTGTTTCCCAACTAGAATAAAAGCTCCATAAAAATGTAAGTTAATTCTATCCCCAGAGCTTAGAATAGTTCTTGGCATAAAAATCTGTAAGTATTTTTTGAATAAATGAAAGTTTTATTTTGGTCTTTGAATCAAGCTGTGTTCTCAAAGTTAGTTTTGCCAAAAAACTTGTACCTTGAAAAACAAAACTAGTGTTACATTCTAGTTCTTACACAGCTCCTATGTACACTTCTCAAATTTTTTAGCTTCCTTGGTGAGAAGGATTGTGATTGATGAGTACCCTCTAGCCTCAGAGAATAATATATGAAAATCACAGACTGTCAACCAAAGCAGGCAAGTTTTGTTGGGGGTGCGGGGGGGTGGGTTGTGTGGGAAGACTGCATCTAGGAACCTGGCCCTTTTGCCTCTGGCTCTGACAATTTTATATAGAGAGGGGCTATCTCAGAGTAAGGTGGTTATGAGTTTCCATCTTCATTATATTTTTAAGGAGCTTCAGATTTTCTGAAATGAACATATATAACTTATGCATTGCACAAGAAACAGTAAACTCTATTGAAGAATAATTCTAAAGTAAAGGAAAACCACTTCTTTTGGTAAAAATATGCTCCACTTAGCATGTTGAAGAGAACTTTCTGTCCCCAATTTGCTTACTTGCAGCCCTATCTGAATGCTGATACATGCAGATGCCTGCCCTTCTAGACTACCCCCAATAATTCCCATGTTCACACAGTGCATTTTCTCAGACTAAAGCTTTTATTGAAATGTCAATTTACTGTTTTAAAGAAGAGGATGCCCTTCTGATGGGAGTGGTTTGTCTTCTAATTAAGGTGACTGGCAGGCTGCAGACATGTGGTCTATTTCAAAAAAGATTTGATTTGAATTAGATTCTAACCATACTGTGTAAAAGGTCTTATTAACTCATTATTACACAGTACCTTTTGCACTTATTCCCAAGAAAATAAAGCTGTTAATTTATTCAAAACACTGTTATTGGTCATATACTATGTTGAACTTAAGTACATACCAGGAACATGGTATTAACTTCAGACATGGTTTCTGATAGTAATGACTCAAGGAGTCTGCTTGATTAGCCTTTGTCTTCTACATATACTATAATTTCAATAGTATTTCTTTAGTCTCAAAAGCCCTCATAAAATCTCAGTTACTTCTCATATTTCTCATGTAGTTTTGTGTTTTGCAAATCTTGTCTCAGAGCAGATGACATAATTTTAGCTGATATCTAAGGACTTCTTCAAAAAGGGATTTTTGAAATAACATATAGAACTTAGGCATTCCTTGAATATGTAAGGAATAATCAGTTACTTTCCCTCTGTTATTTTATCCTAGCTCATGTGCCAGTATACTTAAAATACATACATTTCTTTCAAGCTGGGTTCTTATATTAACTCTTACCCATGCATGTGCTATGCTTTACTCACTATCTGAAATTCTTTCCTCCACATTCCATTTACTTCATCTAAATCTTCTCTCAGATCTCCTCTGTTCAATCCTTCTCAAGTAGATTTGTCTCTCCTCTAAAGCACTCATGTTGTATACTACATGGTAATTTGCCACTTAGAGTGGGAAGCAACTATTGTCTGTCACTGTTACTCACAGTGCCATTTGTTTGGTGTGCAGCTATGCATGCTGTTTTAAAATGGTCCGCAGGAAGATGTATCTGGCACTTTTAAAACAAGATAAACTTGGACAGATCTATATAATTTGGTAAAGAAGTTAAATATATTTAATTTTAAATCCTTGGAATGTAAGCAGACTCTTTTTATCAGTATAAAAAGATAGTCCTGAATAAATATACCAAGCATAGCTATCATTTTTAGTTTTTTCTCTAACTATATGAAGGGATTTCTCCCTTTTGCAGAACTGTAGCTGAAGCATTTGCAAGGACAGAGCCTGGTATAAGTGGGCAAGGCAGTGCTGTGAGAACCCTAAGTTTCAATGGAATTGTGGGCCTGTGGCCCTAATAGGAGGTTCTGGGCACCCAGAGAATGAGTTTCATGGTTTCTCTAAATAGGGCTGGAATAATCATCTGAGAGTGGTTAAACACTAGTAGTGACTAATTACAGTGTGATGGTGCCTCACCATACAATGTAATGAAGACTGACTCCATTTTTATTTTTAAATTTTTTGACTGCTGGCAGCTTTTAAGCCCACACTGTCTCTTTCTCTTTCCTCCAGCACTAGACAAGCTGGTAAGAAAGCCCAGGTGCTCCTTACTTTGGCCCTGGTGATTCAAATAATGGAAGCTTTTGCCCATGCTTGGGAACCCTAATCCCAACCCTGGCCCTGAACTGCAATAAAAACCTCAGCCCTTTTCCTTTCCTTGATCTTTCAAGCCATTTCACACCTCCTTTGGAGGCTTGCCCTCCTCTCCTCAATTATGTAAGTAATAAACCATTTCATACCCTCTGGGTGTGTGTGTGTGTGTGATGTCATTGGTCTCAACATGAACCAAATTTTAGGTGGCAAGTCATATACTTTTAAAGTGGGATAGCCACAAGAGCTGGTGTTTGAATTATAAAATTGTGTAGTAGTTGGTGTTTGTTTAAGATGATTGATCTTAATGTTTTGCTATTTTTTAAATAGTAAAAACAGGTTATTAGCTTACAGTGGCTCTGACTTATCTAAATATGTGAGAAAACTGAGACACAGGAGTCATAAAGCAATAGCATAAAATCATAACCGTGCTCACCTGGTGACCTATTCTTGAATTGCAATTATAAGCCTAAAAAAGAAATAAACAGGCCTACTCACGTATGCTTACCTTAGACACTGGAATCAATATAGGGGATTTAAGTGCTGTACTTAAAACCCTATAAATGTTAGGAGTGGAAAGTAGAGCACCTGTCAAAATACTTGCTCATGGCTTCTGTTAAAAATTTACATATAACATAATCAATCCATTGACTCGCAGGGAACCTGCCAATTTAACTTCTGTATAACCTAGTCATCATAATACTTCTGCTACTGCTACTACTAGTTAACTTATTTATTTAATACCATATTCCAAGAACAGTGATAGCTTCTCTTCATGTGTTACCATGTGTAATTCTCCAAAGCTCCATGAGGTAGGTTTCAGCAATGTCAGCCATAAGCAGATGACACGTGTCTGGGGCAGTCTCCCATGCGGGCTCCCACAGCTGGTGTGTCAGGCCTCCCGAAGCCACTCTCTGTTAACCTGTTAGTGCATCTACCCCAGTCTCTTGGGGGTACTCTACTTTCAGTACAGCTAAAATTTGTTGGATAAACATAATTACTTTTGTACAGAACATGTTCACAGAGGATAGAGGTGACATTGTAGAAAGAGTATTGAGTAGATTATTTTAATACAGATCTTTGAATTTCCATAACGTTATATATAAGTTGAATGTCAGAAAAAATTATACTTCTAGTGACTTTCTTTCTATTTATTTATTTATTTACAAAATTACAGAGTTGGATTAGTTCAAGTGTTCTTATTCTGGGATTCAGAGAACTCTAAAATTATATGCAAATTTTATTTTAATGTGTGCATATGCATTTTTCTAGGAACATTTCTAGGAACATAACTATGAACATATGTATTCATAACATCTATTTTTCAAGGGGATTTATAAAAAATTATAAGAATGTTCAACTGTGTGGTTAAATTCTCTTATAGTTCTAAAAATATTATGACTCCATCCAACTTGAGGATAACAGGGCAAAAAGGATTAGTAATTACAAGAAAAATATTTTTTATTTTTATTTTTAATTATATTATTTGGTTAAAACTATTTCTAAACCTAATATTTAAAATAAAAATCTATAGAGCTTTCTTTGTTTTTTTTTTTTAACAAAGTCCCAATATGTATCTTTATATATGAGTGGAAAAATAATAAACCTGGTCCAACCAAGATCCAAACAGAGAGTCCCTCATGGGGTTGTTAAGAATTATAATCCAACTGACGGAATGGGAAAAGTTGAAAACGATATACCAGATAAAGGGCTAGTATCCATAATCTATAAGGAACTCACCAAACTCCACAGCCAAAAAACAAACAATCCAGTGAAGAAATGGGCAGAAGACATGAATAGACACTTCTCCAAAGAGGACATCCAGATGGCCAACAGACACATGAAATGTTGCTCAGTGTTATTCATCATCAGGGAAACACAAATCAAAACCACACTGAGATACCACCTCACACCAGTCAGAGTGACTAAAATGAACAAATCAGGAGACTATAGATGCTGGCGAGGGTGTGGAGAGACAGGCACCCTCCTACACTGTTGGTGGCAATGTAAACTGGTGCAGCCGCTCTGGAAAACAGTGTGGAGGTTCCTCAAAAAACTATCAATAGAACTTTCCTATGACCCAGCAATAGCACTGCTAGGAATTTATCCAAGGGATACAGAAGTGCTGATGCATAGGAGCACATGTACCCCAATGTTCATAGCAGCACTGTCAACAATAGCCAAATCATGGAAAGAGCCTAAATGTTCATCACCTGAGGAGTGGATCAAGAAGATATGATTTATATATACAATGGAATACTACATGACAATGGGAAAGAATGAAATCTGATAATTCATAACGTGGATGGAACTCGAGGGAGTCATGCTACGTGAAATAAGTCAGGCAGAGGACAGATACCGTATGTTTTTACTTATAAGTTTAACAGGAGGAACTTAACAGAGGACCATGGGAAGGAGAAGGAGAAAAATATAGTTGGGGAGAGAGAGGGAGGCAAATCATGAGAGACTCTTTTTTAAAAATTTTTTAATGTTTTATTTATTTTTGAGAGAGAGAGAGACAATGGAGCAGGGGAGAGACAGAGAGAGGAGACACAGAATCTGAAGCAGGTTCGAGGCTCTGAGCTGTCAGCACAGAGCCTGACGTGGGGCTCAAACCCACAAACCGTGAGATCATGACCTGAGCTGAAGTCAGATGCTTAACCAACTGAGCCACCCAGGTGCCCCCAAATCATGAGACTCTTGAATGCTGAGAATAAGCTGAGGACTGATAGGGGAGGGGTGAGGAGAAGGGGACTGATGGGGCATGGAGGAGGGCACTTGTGGGGATGAGCACCTGGTGTTATATGGAAACCAACTTGACAATAAACTATAAAAGAAAAAAAATAAGGAGAAACTAAAAAAAAAAAAAAAGAATCCATTTCAGGAGAAAAAAAATTGAATCCCATAACCACCCCCTGCTTGAATGTATCAGTAAGTGTCTTTCATTTGGGAAAGGAAAGGTGGAAAATTAGCTATTCCATTGCATTGGTTGACCTTGAATCTTGTATCCACTTGATTTCTTTATTTTAGAGCTCAGATATCCAGTTATTAAAAAGTCATTTTCTTTTCTCTTTCAAATAAGTAACTGAAAACTCAAGCTTCTGATTATGTGACGATGTGGGATTTTAGGGGAAATAAAGAGCTTACTATCTTTCAATTCCTCTTATTTAAAAATAATGATATCTTGGAGGCTAATAACAGAGTGCATGTATCCTGATCATATAATGAGATGGCCACCTGAGTGAGTGAGGAAAGCAGGGAAGATGCTATTTAAACTAATCTCCTTGATTACTTTTCAAAGGTACAGAAAGTTTCAATGAGAGAACATCTGCTTCTTATTAGGAATTTTTCCATAGCCAAAATTTTCTGAAAGACTATCTTAGGGATCATAGAGAATTCACAATAGCATTGTCTGGATTTATTAATTGTTTATGGCATCTGTCCATAAAATATATTTGTTGGATTAGACTATACTCATGTTTGGAAGAGAGTTTGTCAAAAGGATTATGATCAGTATTACAATTAATGTAAAGAAATTAAGTCAAATTTTCAAAAAAAAATACTCATTTCTATAATCATCACCCATTTACTATAAACCTTGTTGCAGTTTGGATCCTCCACTTCTAGTACCCCGTCTTTGTTCCCTCTTTCTCATTCCAAACCTTTTTTCCATATTTGTTATCAAATAATCTTGTCACCAATTTTAATAGTTACTTTTGAGTGACTGAGCGTCAGACCTATTCAGAAGACACTACTGGTCTCCAGCTCTTTTTTGTGACTATGTCTTCTATTACTTTCTGTGATTATTTTTACTCTTTTTTAAATGTTTTATTTATTTTTGAGAGAGAGAGAGAGAGAGAGAGAGAGAGAGAGAGAGAATACACACAAGTGGGGGAAAGGCAGAGAGAAAGGAAGACAGAGGATCCGAAGCCAGCTCTGCGCTGAGAGCAGATAGCCAGATGTGGGGCTCATACTCACTATGAGATCCTGACCAGAGCTGAAGTAGAGCGCTTAACCAACTGAGCCACCCAGATGCTTCTGTTACTCTTCTGATTCTTCCTCATCCTCTTAATCTTTCTTCTAACCTCTAAATATAGGTTTTCATGAAAATAATATTTAATTTTTATTTTATTCTCCTAAAATTCCTTTTTGAGTGATCTGATTACAAAGGATTAATTCTAAGTGGGACACAATCAATTAGCCGCCATATATTTACGAAAGTCATAAAATATAACTGAAGCAAATGTGGTTTGAATAAACAGGTCTAAGAGAAGCAACTTGTCTAAAATGCACTCGTGAGGAGGGCATGCTGAGTTTAAATGCAATCCTTGTTACCTTATACCAGGAGCCGGGATGCCACAGCTCAGAGAAGCAAGGATGGAGAAGGCAGTGGACAGCCGTCGGTGGAGCTGCACAGGATGCCTCGGTGAGAGTGTTTCGGTCGGAGAGAGATGCTTTAGGTGGCAATTCATTTAAATGATGATTTTCCTTCCCTAATTAATATTCCATGTCACTGTTTAATTTGTTTTCACTTCCATATTAACATTTGTCGTGGCCCCATGCATTTTGGTTTCTCAAAATACTCCAATGGACTTCCAAGTCAGTTTTCTTTCTTTCTTTTTCTTTCTGTAAATTTAAGCATGTTTAAAAATTAAAACTATTTGCATTAAAGGAAACTTTCCTAAGACACTTGTATTTGTAGTTTAGTAGAATACATAACTTACTGTCTTCTCACTGGTATGACTTCAGTTCCTTCTTGTGGGACTACTACTGATCTATTCCCCATCGACTAGGCTGCTTTACAAGTCTCCACTTGCTATCACATTACCTGCCCTTTTCCTAATACTTATATTTGCACTTTATTTAAAAGTCACTTTCTCACTGAAGCCTTCCCTGACCACCTTTTCTAAAATTTCAGCCCCCAATCCTTCAGATCCCCTTCCCTGTTTTTTATTTATTTTTGCAGAACACTTAGCATTATCTCTAACATGCTATATATTTTGCTTATCATCTGCCTCCCCTTAATCTGTAAGCTCCCTGGTGGTAAGCCTGCTGTGTTTTGTTCACTCTTATATTTTGAATACTAGGAGAAGTCCTGGGTCCTGCTAGGTACTTGTAACAGGTATCACTGTGTTTTACTCAGAAACCTGTGTACTTCAGCAAGCCCAAATGAAGAAAATACGCTTCTAGAGCAAGATGAAAGAAACTGAATTTCTTCATCAAAAACATAAATTAAGGTATCAGAAGAAAGAACATAAACTCAAACCCTGTCTTCCACCTCAAAATAATTCTCTTCACTGACAGTCTTTGCTTTTGGAATCCTGATTAACAATTCTGTCCTTACCTTCAGTTGTCATTTCAAAACACTGGGCACCTGAGCTTGTAAGTGTCTGTTTTTGTTAGGCAACAAATGCTTCTGTCATTGCTGCCAAATTCCAGAAAACATATCAAGGATACAATGTTTTTCTATTCCTTTTTATGTTTCCTTTTGAAACAAAATACACGTAACAAAGAAAGTGTGGGTTGTTTTGAGAATTCATTATCCAGGCATAAAGAAATTCAGATGTCAGGAAGCCGGCATGAACCTTTCCAGTCTTGCTCTCAGTGCACAGTTGGAGGACAAGGTCAGCTGGCAACTATTCTTTACTTTTCTTATGCATTTTCTGATGCCTCTTCAGAGAAATTCCAAAAGTGACTTTCTCCACTGCAATGTAAAAAGTAAACATTTTCAAAAGATAAGAAGGACCGTCAGGATTGACCCGTTCACCTAAATCGAAACCTGAATTTGTAATGGTAGATTTTGGTCTCAGAAAAGGCAGAAAGTTTCATGGTGTTCATATATTTTTTGAATTGCATATGTCCTTTTTCTTGCCTGAGATAGTGGAAAAGAGCACAAACTTTGAAGGCAGATAAATTCCAGTCTCACTTTCGGAGTTACATAGCTACGTCACCTGAGTCAAATGCTTTTACCTCTTCAATTATTAGTGTCCTGTCCTGTAATTATGCTTCATGTAATTATGCTTCATTTAATTATTAATTCAACACATTGTCCAGGAATTTAAATTTTGACTATATTCTAGTCCTGTCCTATTGATTTAATACATAGACATTTTGGCAATTTGCTGACTATAGCAAAAAGTGACATGTTTTTAAAGGGTTAAGTAAAACTGCAGAGAATGTGGTCAGAAAACTTGGTCAGAATTCCTAGACTGATTTTCTGTGGCTGAATGTTGAGGTTCTACCATGAATTTCTACAACACTGGTGCCTCTCCAAGACATTTTCTCAAGACAAATAAAATTTAATATGCCTGAAAATATTATCCTTAGGATTACTGTTCTTCTTTTTAGGGTAAATTACTTAGTTACCATTTTTCATTTTCAGTGAAACTGTTGTGCTCATTTATTATAACTTTACAAAGCAAAAGGATTTAAACTGCTGTAGAAGCTGTTCTTGCTTTCTGCTCTACTAATTCTCTACAGGTAAGGAAATGTAACAGCTATAAGCCTAAATCATCTGAACTTAAGTCTGACATAGCCATGGGTTTCTTATTAAGACAGATGACAGAGACAAAACTGTAATAGATGCCTCTTTCTTAATGCATTTGTTATTTTCATGTACTCATAGTTATTTAAGTAAATATTTGGTAAATGTAAAACTATATCTTTTACATACATGTTCATTTATGTAAATCATTGGTTGTGTCACATGGCTTTAAATCTGATTACAAATAACGTAGCATTCCAATTGGTAAGAGTGAACAAGCACCATGGCGAAGAATTTTTTTTTTTTTTTTTTTGATTATTTAAAGTTCTAAAGTGTTTCCTTAACTTCCCTTCAAAGAATTAAGTTTTAGGTGTTAATTAGTATCCGTGTCAAACTGTCAAGCAGTTACTAAAACAGGAATCAAAAGATTATTGAAGCAGAAAGAAAATAGAAGCTTTCAAATATTTGTTAGAAAGCAAAGATCCCCAAGGGCTCATTTCAAATAACATTTTATAGCTTTATTTTTTTTAACCTAGGAAATGTCTTAGAGGTTGAGTTCAACACCTCTTGTCCTCCACCACCATCTTGCACTTTCTCTTATTTGGGAGTGCATAGATGGGCTGTAATGAACGCATTTGCATGGTGTCCCACCGAGGTGCCCCCTGGGACCCCTTATTGTCTCTCTGAGTTCATCTTCCAGCTTCTGGGTGCTTTCCTGCTAATGCCTCTTACTTGCGACTTTTGGAGGATTGTAATAGAGCCTTTTCAAATGGAGAAGTTGCCTGATATCCTGGGAGTTCTTAGGACATCCCTCACCTTCCAACCCGCCGTAGACATTAACTGGTATAAGAGTACAAAGCCTAGCTTCTTTGTCTCACTTTGTGGCCAACTTTGAGGTCTAATTAACACCCCAGAACTCCTCATGGTGTCAGGCCATCTGGAATTTTTCCTGAAAATTTACCTGTGCTTGATTTGTCTCCCTTGTTCTGCTCTCCTCACAGCCCTTATGATTTTTCCTGGAAGCTTGTAATATGTCCTTTCACTGGAATCCTTGCCTTAGATTGGCTTCTGGGAGAACGGGCCCTGTGACACCTCCTATAGCATTTTATAAGAAAATATATTACACTGAGCAGGTTAAGTTACTAATCCACTCATGAAATTTGTCAAGGACAGAGATCACAGAGTGTGTATACTCCACTATTTAAAAAAAATTTTTAATGTTTATTTATTATTGAGAGACAGAGCATGAGTGGGGGAAGGGCAGAGAGAGGGAGAGACACAGAATCTGAAGCAGGCTCCAGGCTCTGAGCTGTCAGCAGAGAACCCAGTGTGGGGTTCGAACTCACAAATTGCAAGATCATGACCTGAATGAAGTCAGACACTCAACTGACTGAGCCACCCAGGCGCCCCTATACTCCACTATATAACAGGCAGTAAAATCAATACAGCAGTGATCCTAATTGTGGATGCCCAGGAGAATCCTATTGGGAGCTTTTTAAAAAATACTGGGGCAAAAGACATATTTGATAAATATTAAATAAGAACCTCTGGGGGTGGAGGCATGATAGTCGTGTTTTTAAAGTGCCCCAGATGACTCTAGTATGCAGCCAGTATTAAAGATGACTGTCATGGAGTTAAACACTTGGTAATATTTTTAACAAAAGTGGTGAAATAGAAGTAGGGTTGGGTAAGAAATAGCAATCAAGTGGAATTTAGATTTGGCAGTGCAAGGATATTCTCTGTTTATTCTTTCCAATTTGATAGGGAAACAGGAACAGATAAGTTTTTTTAAAAGTTTATAATCTTAAACAGCATGAATAAATGAGTAGAGCAGACAAGACTACTCTTTTTACAAAACCTTCTTTTATTGCTTGATATTAAACACACAGAAACAGTCTATGCCTTCACCATATGCTTTTCCCCTTCCTCACTCCTGCTTTATTTTGAAATACATAGCCCTCACTGCTGATCTTTCCATTTTCCTATTTTTGACAGACTATGGATACCAGAAATGTTTCATTTAAAAAAATTATCTAGACACTAAAACTTGTCCTCAGTCCAGCAGATGCAATAGGAAGACTGCCCTAAAATGCCATAAAACCATGAAGACAAGCTGTAGCAGAGTTCTAGCTGATCATTGTTTTTTGGGAACCCAGAGGCAGTGTTACCAGAAATTTGCTTTTTCAAGAGTCCAAAATCTAGATTTTATGAGAATTTACATATACATAAATGTTAACAAATATATTTTTTAATTCATGAAACTATTATGACTGTGACATGGTATTAGGAAAATTGAAATAAGTCTGTGCAATGGGTTTTTACTGTGCCTCAGAAATTTTCACTTCTAGTTTACAGTTTATTTGTAAATCTATATATTTTTGGAAAAATACTAATTTAATTCAAAATTTTATTTCAATTCCTTTATCACTTAATGATCTGTAAAGTTTGCCAGCATTGCAGTCCTGTTCCCCTTCACCATTATACACTGATGTATGCTAATGGTGCTTCATTTAATATATGCTCATGGAAGTAAGCATGCACAAATATCATTTGTTTACATAAATTTAAATATTAAAATTTCCACTGGAGGCTTCTGGATGGGAATATCCTAATAACTTATGTAGTTTATGTAGAGTCTACATAATTTGTAAATCCAAATTCAAAGATCTTTAGATGGAAATTTTCTTATTGTTGCCAAATTTCTTATGTCCTTTCCTACTTTATAAAGCTTCTTGCTAACCAGTAATCTGATTAGCTGTTCAATATATATTTGCAGAAGTGCTGTGTTTCTGTGAGTGTAAGAAACATTTAAGAGAAAGGAAAGTGATGATCTAAAAGTTTAAGGGGCACTTGGGTGGCTCAGTCAGTTAAGCATCTGACTTTAGCTCAGGTCATGATCTCGCAGTCCGTGAGTTCAAGCCCAGCATCAGGCTCTATGCTGACAGCTCAGAGCCTGGAGCCTGCTTCAGATTCTGTGTCTCCCTCTCTGCCCCTCCACTGCTCTGCCTCTCACCCTCAAAAAATAAATAAACATTAAAAGAATTTTAAAAATAAATAAACATTAAAAGAATTAAAAAAAATAAATAAACATTAAAAGAACTTAAAAAATAAATAAAAATTTAAATGTGGGTGCATGGGTGGCTCAATCTATTAATGATCTGACTTTGACTCAGTTCTTGATCTTGTGGTTTGTGTGTTGGAGCCTTGCATCAGGATCTGTGCTGACAGCTCAGAGGTTGGAGCTTGCTTAGGATTTTGTCTCCCACTTTCTGCCCCAACCTCCCCTCAGGTCTTTGTCTCTCCAAAATAAGTACACATTAAAGAATAAAAATAAATAAAGATAAAAATTTAAATGTGTATAGTACCTTAAACCAAATTGTAAAACAGAGAGATTTGCATCTCTGAAGAAACATCATTGGGAAAAAATACTTTCTAAACTTTTTAATGTACTGATGTCACAGAAAAAAGATACACGGTGAGAATCTTTGCAGCTGTAGAAGAAAAATGAGACAATAGCTTTTCCTATCTACTTATTTATTGCAATTATATATTGAAATTTGGAACTCTGTGTAGAAGCAAGATAAAGATGACAGTTTTTTTTATGTCTGTCACACAAATAAATGTTTTATTCTGAAAGAAAAGTCTTAATATATATAAAAAAACATATAGGAAAGGAAAGGGAAGTGAGGGAAGCCTCATCAAAAGCCAGCTCTTGCTTAATTAGCAGTCAGGGGTTGAATGACAACTGTGAAGATCCGGATAATCGGGTGTGTCCACTAATGAATGTCTGAGTGGGATGGAGACATAGAGATAATTACAGCAGGAAGTGGACATCATACTAGGCATGTTTCAGGCTTCCGAGAAGAACCTGCCATACTGAAACTTATAAAATAGGTGTATATCATTTTGAATTCACACCAATATTAAAGAATCAAATTTATGAACTATCATAAAGCAGTATAGAATTTTACAAAAAGAGATTATGTAAGTGTTTAGAGTTTAAAGGACAAAGAAAGTTCGTGAAAGAGAAATGAGTTATATTCCAAATCATTTGACAGGTTAAATAATTTTTAGATCAAATCCTTGGTACTCTCTCTAATTCTCTTTTCTTTTAGTAAATAACATTGTAGCAAATCTTACTACTCACTATCTTAGTGTCCTGCCAAGTAATTTGTACTCTCTTAAGAATTCCATTGTCCTTGCTTTCTATTAAAAATAACAGGATAGGAATCCTGATTCCATCCTAGTAAATACCTAGTTATTTTTTTCTTTCTTTACCCTCTTTCCTATATTAGTTCTTCCTCTAATCATCTCCTGGAATTTCTTACAAAATGATGCTACTTAGGAATGAAGATTTGGTGTTTTTAACTAGTCTAGAAAAGCTAATTATTTAATCATATTACATAATTTTGGAAAATAAAGATAGAAACTTAATTAAAGTATACTATGGTAGGTTCTTTAACATCAAATATATTTTTAGAAAAATAAATATAAATTTGAAGCTGTAGGGAATTTGAATATTAATTTATTCAAATTTTATACCATACAATTTTTATATATTGACGATTAGCTATACTATATGTACAATATCTTAACAATAGATTTTCCTTTGCATGTTTAGACTGTTACATAAAATTGTTACATAAAACAATTTATTTTTATTATTTAAATGGAAAAAAGAGTAATATTTAATCACTATTATTTGTTGGTTTTAGTTAATGAAAACACATTAACTGCAAAGGCCTGTAATCACTATTATCTTACTTATGTACATTCCTTATTTTTCTTGTTCTTCTCATGCTCCTCAGATTCCTCTTATTTTTCTATATTCTTTCATCATTTCCTTTTCATAACATATGAGATAACATGCAGTCTGTTACCAACAACAAAAACACCATAAATTTGTATGGAATATTCTCTGTGAAAACAATATCTTACATAAAACACTAGCGTATGCCATAGACAATGAAAATACGATTCCAGTTATATTAGATATAAAATATGTCTCTTTTAAAATGTCAAGTAGATATACAATGGAACATTTTTCAGTCCTAAAAAAGTTGGAGATCTTGCCATTTGTGACAACATGGGTGAAACTTAAGAACGTTGTGCTAAGTGAAATAAGCCGAAGACAAATACTGTATGGCATCACTTACATTGGACTCTAAGATATATAAATAGAAAATTGGTAATTTTTAGGGACTGGTGGGGGAGGGTATGAGATGTTGCTCAAAGAGTACAAACTTCCAGTTATAAGATGAGTAAATTCTGAGGATGTCGTATAAAACATGGTGACTATGGTTAACAATATTGTATATTTGAAATTTACTAAGGGAGTAGTTCTTAAATGTTCTGGTCACACACAAACACAAAGGAATTACGCAAGGTGATTGAGATGTTAGCTAACCTTATTATTGTAGCAATCATTTCATTAAATACACATGTATCAAATCATCATATTGTACACCTTAAACGTATACAGTATTATATGTGAATGGTGGTCTGGCGTGTTTGGAGTGGCCTCACTTTTGGTTGACAGAAATGCAACTAGTTTCCCCCATGAGTCTCTTAAAAAGGTAGAGGTTTGGGGGGCTAAGGATTAATTATGGGAAAACTGGCTTGCTCTCCAATTTTAATCAAATGGGATATTAATATGGAAAAGGAAAGAAAAATACTCAGCAATCCCAAATATATACCCCCTATTTACAATTTCATCTGTTTTTTAATTTAGTAATTTTCTTGTTATTGCTAATGTCCTGTCTAGTCTGAAAGATTAGAAATGTGCTATAAATTAGAAACATAAATTAATTAAAATTAAAAGTGATACAATGGAATTCTTAGAGCACAAATAAAGAAACAGCAATGCCCTACAGTGAAGAGGGGAGATGGCTGTATAAAACTGAGTTAGGCTAAAAAGAGTTTGTAATACAATAAATTAGTCCTGAATCTAGCTTTTGCCCTCATATAAAGCAAGTTAGAAAGAAAGCAGTGAGAATGTTGGAATCTACCTGCAATGCAGAAGCAGCTCAGTCAGCTGGCAGATCCTGAGTCTTGCCCTTTCCTCCCAGGCTGGTGTTTCTCTCAGCTTTATCAGAGCTGCACACACGTTTGTTGTTCTCATTCTCTGGAAGCTGTGCAAGTTGTTAGGAATCACACATGTACACATAAACACCCATGCATGCATTCACACTTTTACCTCTTCTCCAAATTTATCTGTTCTAGTCAGGTAACTTGTTATTTAAAAACAAAGGTTAAAAATGTAGTATGAAAATTGCTGTTTTTCCTCTACCCCAGGAGAGAACTTGACTTTGCTCCTACACATAAATTAAGTGAATATATGCTATTTAGAAAATGAAGAACAAACTATACCCAAAATTAGTAGAAGGAAGGAAATAATAAAGATCAAAGTGGACATAAATAAAATAAAAATAATAAAACAATGTAAAAAGCAACAAAACTAGGAGTTGGTTTTTTGAGAAGACCAATAAGATTGACAAACCATTAGCTTGATTAAGAAAAATAAAAATATTAAAGACTCAACCAAAATCAGAAATGAATAAAGAAATATTATGACATGCCACCGAAATAAAACAAAAAAGACTACTAATAATAATTATATATCAACAAACTGAAAAAAATTATAAATGGATAAATCTCTAGCAACATAAAATCTACTAAGGCTGAATTATGAAGAAATAAATCTAAAAAATACCTATTAGTTATAAGTAAAAAAACTTCCAACAAAGAAAAGTTTAGCACCAGATGGATATACACTGGTAAATTTAACCAAATATTTACAGAAGAATTAACACCATCTCTCAAAATTTTTCAAAAAAATTTAGAGGATAGAACATTTCCAAATTTATTCTATGAGGCCAACAATACCATGACACTAAAATCAGACAAAGATATTACAAGAAAACTATAGACTAAAATCCCTAATGAATATTCATGCAAAATTTCTCAACTAAATACTTGCCAAAAAAATTAACCACACATTAAAAGGATTGTACATCAAGACCAAATGAGTTTATTCTTGGAATGTAAAAATAGTTCACTATAAGAAAACAAGTTAGTGTAAATATGCCTCATTAACAGAATGAAAAATATAAACCACATAATCATCTCAATAGGTACAGAAAATCATTTCACAAAATTCAACACTCTTTCATAATAGGAACACTCCACAAACCAGAAATAGAGAGAAATTACCTAAACATAATGAAGGCCATATATGAAAAGCCCACAGCTAATATCAGGCTCAATGGTGAAAGGTTAAAAGATTTTACTGTAAAATGAGGGACAAGAAAAAGTACCCACTATCACCATTCTTACTCAACATAGTGCAGGAAGTCCCAGCCAGAGCAATCAGCAAGACAAATAAATAAAGGTATCCATATAGAAAAAGTCAATTTATCTCTGCAGATGGCAGGATCTGGCATATGGAAAACCCTGAAAATGCCACCAAAAATTGTTAAAACAAATAAATGCAACAATGTTGCAGAATACAGAGTCAAACATACAAACTGTTGCATTTATATGCACTAACAATGAAAAATCTGAAAAGGAAATTAAGAAAACAATCCCATTTATTATAGATCAAAAAAAAGAAATATTTGAGAATAAACTTAACCAAGGAAAAAAGAAGTGTTGTCCACTGAAAACTATAAAACACTGTTGAAATTAAAGACACAAATAAAGGAAACAAATTCTGTGCTCATGGATGGAAAGACTTAATATTGTTAAAATGTCCATAGTCCTGAAAATGATCTACAGATTCAGTGCAATCACTATCAAAATCCCAAAGGCGTTTGTTGCATAAGTAAAATAAGTCTAAAATTTATATGAAATCACAAAGGTCCCTGAATAGCCAAAACAGTCTTGAGAAAGTAAAACAAAACTGCAGACTTATATTCCCCTGTTCAGTGAATATAGTTTTGCAAGATAAAAAAAAGTTATAGAAATCTGTTGCACAACAATGTGCATATAACTAACACTACCTTACATTTAAAACTGGTGAAGATGAAGGGTGCCTGGGGTAGCTCAGTTGGTTGGGCCTCCGACTTTAGCTCAGGTTATGATCTCACAGCTCCTGAGTTCAAGCCCTGCGTAGGGCTCTGTGGTGACAGCTCAGAGTCTGGAGCCTGTTTTAGTTCTGTGTCTCCCTCTCACTCTCCCCCACCCCTGCTCACGCTCGCTCTCTCTCTCTCTCTCTCTCACAAATAAATAAACATTAAAAGCATTTAAAAATGGTGATGATGTTTAAGATGATACATTTTATGTTACATATTTTTTCTTAGAATTAAAAAATAATAAAAATTATCAAATGGAGGACATACACACAAACCCCTCAAGGAGAATACAAATTAAATGAGAAAAGAAACCAAATGAATAAGATATTTGATGAAGACTATGTTATGTGAAGTAAGATAACAAAATTAAGATAAAACTATTTGTTATGTTAAATTTAAAAATGAGATAAATATACCTTTTAAAATAAAAACTCTCAGGGCACATGGGTGGCTTGTTTGGCTAAGCATGACTCTTGATTTTAGCTCAGGTCATGATCTTGTGGTTGTGAGATTGAGCCCTGTGTCAGGCTCTATGCTGGGCTTAAGAATACTCTCTTTCTCTCTTCCTCTGCGCCTGCTCCACTCAGGCACATGTACACATGCTCTTTCTCTCTCAAAAAAAAAAAAAAAAAAAAAAAGAAAGAAAGAAAGAAAAAAAGAAAATAATTCTCTAGAACAAAATATCTAATTACCATATACAAGAAGTACATCTACAACAAATAATTAAGAAAAGATTGAAAGTAGTAGGATGTCCAAAAGTATACCTAGCAAATGCAAACAAAAATAATTTAGTAAGTAAAACTGAAGATTAAAATATCTCATAAGTGCTCTTTGAAATATAAAAAAATAAAAACAAACTATGAATATATTGCTTGAATGTTCATCCAGTTAATAACATTGCCTCAAATTTCATAAATCAAAAATTGGATGAATATAAGATAAAAATTTACAAAAACAAAGCAGCTATGTGAAACTTTGTTGCATGAGCCCATGAAGACCAAATAGGCACATCAACGTATAAGAGAGCAAATAAGCATGAATAGTACAATAGATTACATATATGCATATAAATAAAACCTTGGATTGCAAATAAGTTGTTCTGTGAGAGTATTCTGCAAGATGTGCAAATATTTCTAATAAATTTTAACTTGATAAATGAGTGATGTCATGCAATATGAGTAGTATGTGATGCCGAATGTCACATGTTCACAACTGAGCCAATGGTTCTCTCTCTCTCTCTCTCTCTCTCTCTCAGGTATTGTGGGTGATCATCTCTCATGCTCAGTTGCTTGGTCTTAGGCTGTGGTGTTTTACAGGAATTAGTGATTTTTCAGAATCTTGGAAGGTGCCCACAACTGGCACTAGTGTATTTTTTGTCCCTTCAAAGCACCTATGGACAGTCCTTTGCTTTTCCATACAAGAGTAAGCTCAAGAGTGCTTTGCTTCATTCTAGGTCAGCCTGCCTGCAGATATAGACCCTGTCCTCTGCTGCCTTATTTCCAGTTTCACTAAATATAGTATATGACAATAATTTATTAATACTTTACTGTAATCAACATCCCTGTAGCATATACAATGTCAGAAAAAGGTTGAAAAGAAAGGCAGTAAGAAGGAGATGACTAAGATGGACTTTAAAAAGGAAATCATTGAGAAGTACAAACAAGGTATGCAAGTGGCCAAAATTGCACATTTTTTAAGAAGTCATGTCTGCATCTTCTTTGCAGATGAGGAGGAGAAAAAGGAATCCCTTACTTCAAATGAGATTAGGGAGATGTGTAAAGTGTAGGAAACAGTGCAAAATTTTGTAGAAAAGCACCACCCAAAAAGGCTGCAGTGGTGTAAGTGATGAATCTGTTTAATGACAATGCAATGTCACATTTCTGTGAAATCCTCAAAAGGAGGCAGAGCAAATGTCATTGGAAAGGTTCCTTGTTAAAGTTGCACAAAAAGAAAAAGGTTCCCTTGAGCCAATAGATGCAGTGATTCTGTTACTGATCTTGAAAGTCATCCTACACGATAACCTCTCGTTTCCTTCACACCAGCCACAACAGTTTTCAAAGGGAAATACAGGTTAATCTGTTTCTTTTTCTTGATATTTTTATTTTTTTATTATTTTGTATTATATTCCAATATTATCATCATTTTTATATGAATATTTTTGGGTTGTGGAATGAATCATCTGAGTTTCATTAGTTCTTATGGGGAAATTTGCTTTGCTATACAAGTGCTCTCGATTACCAGCATGTTTTTGGAATGAATTATGTTTGCAGACCAAGGTTTTACTGTATTTATTTATACTTAGGTGGATATTTCAAAATTGACTATTTTAGGCCAAAAAAATCAAAGAGTTGAAATAGGACATCTTATTTTCATCAGCTCATTCATTTTAATAGCTGTAGAATGGCTGAATTATAATTTATTCAACCATTTTTTTTCAAGTGCTGGGCATAATTTGTTTCCAGTCACCCTCCTTCCCAACCCATTCCAAGTACATATAGTGCCTCAGTCCACAGCCTTGTAATGATATTTTATTTGCATTGTCTTTTATTTTTAGAGCAAAGATCCCTAGCAGTTGGATCAGAGAATACAAATTTTTAAGGATTGTTTTTTTTGGCATTATTTTTGGTGTTTATTCTAGTTGGTGTTTTCTGAGTTTCTTGGAAATATGGTTGTATCCATCAGTTAATTTGGGAAATTATTGGCTGTTTATATGTTTCTTCTCCACTTATTCCAATTCTGCATATGTTAGACTGTTTGATAATTGACCCATAGCACCATGATGTTCCGTTCAGCTTTCTGCAATCTTTTTCTTTCTGTATTTAACTTTGGGTAAGTTCTATTGATCTGTCTTTATATTTGCTGATTCTTTTTTGGATCAGCCTGATGAGCCTATCTTTTTTATTTCTGCTATTGTGTTGTTGTTTTTCTCCCTAGCATTTCCATTTGATTCTTTTTCATAGTTTCTACAGGTCTACTGAAATTACACATGAGGAAAGCCTTTTTTTAATCAGGGCTCTCACTAAGTGGGACCTATGTAGATAAAACCTGAAAAAAAGTAGCAACTATCTATATGTCTTGGTAAACAGTTATAAGAATTATGTAGGTAATAATCAAGTAGCTAATGTCCAATTATTTTCTGAAGTTATTAAGCCAATTTATTATTGCTCTTAAATTTTAGTCTATTTGATGAATGTAAATTTATATATCATTATTAATTATTATTTCCTTGGCTACTTTTAAGATGAGAATATATTTTTTAATTCTCTTTATTAGTTCTGCAGGACATTTTCTATTACATCTTTTTACTCATTTTTCTATGGGACTTTTTTTCATTTCATAAGGGACTTTTTATTATAGAAGTAAACCTGTTACTTGTAATAAGCATACCCCAGGCTATTATTGGTCTATTATTTTGATTTCTATTGTGATGCAGAAATTTTAATATTTTTATTTTTAATATTTTATACATGTCTATCCACCATGTCTATAACTTGGCTTGCTGGTCTTAGTTAGGAGTTTCCCTGATATTTAGGTCACACATGTATAATATTCTAATTTTTTTTTACTTTTTATAAATGTTATTCATTTATTTACTTATTTTAGAGAGAAGGAGGATTTATGAGTAGGGGAGAGAGGCAGAGGGAGAAAGAGAGGATCTCCAAAAGGCTCCACACCCGGTGTGGGGCCCCATGTGAGCCTTGATCCCACAACCCTGAGATCCTGACCTGAGCCCAAATCAGGGGTCAAAACCTCAACCAACTTGAGCTAGCCTCTTCTTTTATTTTTTAATTTACTTTTTAAAACCTTTCTACGTTTATTTTTAATGAATTGGGACTGGTGACATAAATGGGACGCAGCAGGACCTCTGTTGTGGTTAAGGAACCAGCTGCAGAACCAGCGGCAGTACCAGCACTATTTGTTACATAAGCTGTCTTTTGCTAAATGAATTGAAATAATTTTAACATAGATTACTTTTGTATGAATGTGTGTGTTTGTTTCTGTGGATATAGTTGTTCTTTTTTTTTTTTTTCCTCATTCTAGTACCGTACAGATTTTAACTTTAAAGTTCCTTGATAAAATTTCATAATTTTCTTAATTACGTGTATTCTTAACCTCCTTTTGTATTTTTTAATATTTATTTTTGAGAGAGGGAGACATATAGACATAGAGAGAGTGTGAGAGGGCAAGGGGCAGAGGGAGGGAGAGGGGATAGAGGATATAAAGCAGTCTCTGTGCTGTCAGCCCAGAGCCCAATGCCGGGCTTGAACTCACAGTGAGATCATGATCTGAGCTGAAGTTGGATGCTCAACCAACTGAGCCACTCAGGTGCCCCCCATTTTTATATTGTAAATCAACTTAATTTTTTTTTTTGCTTTGGTAGTATTCCTTTAGAGAAAAACTAACGTTTTCTATAAATAATCCTTACATCAAATATTTTCCAGTATTTTCAGTTCAAACTGAATTGTTTGGTAGTTTTGATTTTTGTTGTGTTATTTTTGCTAGAAGTTATTGGATTTTTCTAAGTATAACAGTGATACACTCTGCTGCAAGTAACAGAAACAAAACTCCACTTTAATAGCTGTAGACTATAAGGAAAATTAATTTTGTTACATGATGAGAGTCTCGTGGATGGAGGGAGTCTGAAGTTGGTTAATTCGACAGCACAGAGACCTGAGTTCCTTTCACTTTTCAACTGTGCCTGTCATTGTGTCAGCTTCCCCTCAGCTGGCTCCTCCACTCATTGTTCTGAGATGCTGTACCACATGCCTATACCAACAGCAAGAGCTGAGCAGGTAAATGGGACTCCATGATTGAGTTACACAAACAGGGCATACCCAGGTGTAATGAGGAAAGGGGAGGGTACCAAATAAGACTGTGGTTTTGTTAGCAAAAAAGAATGGTGGGAATGGCCATTGGATAGGCAGCTAATGGAAACTTCACATGTTGACACTAAAAAGAACTAGATTTTTCTATTCCTGGCCAATATGTATTATGTCAGGTTTTTATTTTCTACTTGACCTATTAAATTTGCTAGAATATCCAAAAGATGTTGAATAGAAATGGCAATGGTAAGTGTCCTCATTTCTTTTTGTTTTTAATGGCTTAGCCATTAAACATTTTGAATGAGATTTCCTAGGTTTTTTTTCTTAATAATATTTAAAAAGTTTTGCTCTGTGAATACTTCACCAAAAGTAAAAGCTTCTATTTGAATAGAAAATAAGAGCAACAACAACAACAACAACAACAACAACAACAAAGAAAATTCAAATATAAAATAAGAATCTTTGGGAGTGCATGGCTGGCTTAGTCTGTCAAGTGGCTGACTTTGGCTCAGGTCATGATCTTGTGGTTCATGAGTTTGAGCCCTGCATTGGGCTCTGTGCTGACAGCTCAGAACGTGGAGCCTGCTTCAGACTCTGTGTCTCCCTCTCTCTCTGCCTCCCCCCTCCGCATTCTCTCTTTCTCTGTCTCTCAAAAAATGAATAAACATTTAAAAAATAATAATAATCCCTGGAAGAATATTATAATAGTTTTCTCTTGTTCCTGATAAGGGGAAGGGCCTATCCACCTAATATTTGGTTAATAATTTTTAATGCTGTAAAGATGTGAATTCATCCTTATTTAATGTATAGATATGTCATCCAAATAAAAAGAGACTTGTAAGGCCTGATATGGTTATATTAATAGTCAACTGGAATGGTACTCATTGAATAATAGGCAGGAAGCCTTCTGAAAAACTGAGTACAGGAGCAGGGTAGACTTAGCACTACCACAGAATAAAGGTTTGAAATAGGTGAGCCATTAGGTAGAGCAGTACTGATTCGTGATTTCAACGGAAAAGTGGTATAGAAATAGGCTTAAAGACCAATGAAACTTAACATGTAACAAAATTGTCATTTCATGCCAGAGATATAAAGGTTAATTGTAAAACAATTGTGGAATTAATGTGAAAATTTTCAAGGTAATTGGAAAATTAAGGAGATTACAAACAACTCCATATGTGTGATATAACTTCAAATAGAAGAAAGATGTAAATAGTAAAAAAGTAATACCATAACATACAATGTAAAATGCTAGATTTATTTTTCTTCTGTTTGATTATTACAGATTTGTAATAGAGCATGAAGTCTGGAATTGTAATGCCTCCAGCTTTGTTTCTCTTTTTCAAGATTGCTTTGTTATTCAGGGTCTTTTGTGGTTCTTTACAAATTTTAGGATTTTGTTCTAGTTCTGTTGAAAATGCTGTTGGTATTTTGATAGAGCTTGCATTAAATCCGTAGATTCTTTGGGTGGTATGGACATTTTAACAATATTTGTTCTTCTAATCTGTGAGCATTGAATGTCTACATTTGTTTGTGTTGTCTTCATTTTCTTTCATCAGTGTTTTATAATTTTCAGAGTAGAGATCATTCACCTCTTTCGTTAGGTTTATTCTGGGGATTTTATTATTTTTGGTGCTATTATAAATGAGGCTGTTCTCTCAATTTCTCTTTCTGCTACTTCATAATTAGTCTGTAGTAATGCAATGGATTTCCATGCATTAATTTTTGTATCCTGCAACTTTACTGAATTCATTTATCAGTTATAGTAGGTTTTGGTGGAGTCTTTGGGGCTTTCCATATGACTATTTGCATGTCATCTGCAAATAGTGAAAAATTTACTTCTTTACCAGTATGAGTACTTTTACTTCTTTTGTTGTGTAATTGCTATGGCTTAGACTTCCAGAACTATGTTGAATAGAGTGGACATCCTTGACTTATTTCTGACCTGAAAAAAAAAAGAGACTTTTTCCCTATTGAATATTATTCTGCTGTGAGTTTTTCATGTAAGGCCTTTATTATGTAGAGATATCTTCCAGCTAAATCTACTTTGTTGATAGTTTTTTTTATTGATTTACAAATATTAAGCCACCCTTGTATACCAGGAATAAATCCCACTTGATCATGGTTAATGATTTTTTTAACGAATTGTTGGATTAGGTTTACTGATATTTTGTTGAGGATTTTTGCATCTATGTTCATCAGAGGTATTGATCTGTAGTTGTCTTTCTCTTTCTTAGTGGTGTCCTGATCTGGTTTTGTTATTAGCATAATATTGGCCTCATTGAATGAATTTAGAGTTTGTGTGTTGGGAGTGTTTTGATTGCTGATTTAATTTCATTGCTGGCAGTTAGTCTGTTCAATTTTTCTATTTCATCCAGTTTATGTTTCAGGAGGTTATGTTTCTAGTTTTTTATCCATTTCTTCTAGGTTGTCCAGTTTATTGGCATATAATTTTTCATAATATTCCCTCACAGTCCTTTGTTTTTCTGTCATATTGGTTGTAATTTTCATTTCTGATTTTGTTCGAGTCCCCCACTATTCCCTCCCTCCTTTTTTTTTTAATGAGCCTAGCTAGAGTTTTATTTTTTTTTTTTTATCTTTTCAAAGAACCAGGATCTGAGTTCATTGATTTGGTCAATTTTTGTTTGTTTGTTTATTTGTTTCTCTGTCCTTTATTTCTGTTTTAATCTTTATAAATTTCTTCCTTCTGCTATTTTTCGGTTTTGTTTGTTCTTTTTCTAACTCTATTAGGTGTAAGGTTAGGTTGTTTATTTGAGATTTTTCTTGCTTCTTGATGTAGGCCTTTATTGCTATAATGTTCCCTCTTAGAACTGCTTTTGCTGTATTCCAAAGATTTTGGACTGTTGCCTTTTCACTTTCATTTGTCTCCATGTAATTTTGATTTCTTCTTTGATTTCTTAGTTTACCCATTCATTGTTTAGGAGCATGTTATTCAGCCTCCATGTACTTTTGCTCCTTCCAGAGTTTTCCTTGTGGTTGATTTTTTGTTTCATTGCACTGTAGTCAGAAAAAAGTAGGGTATGACTTCAATTGTTTTCAGTTGCCGAGACCTGTTTTGGCCTGATATGTGATTATTCTGGAGAATGTTTTGTGTGTACTTGAATATGTATTCTTAGGATGCAGTGTTCTGAATGTATTTGTTAAATCTGTCTGGTCTGGTATAACAATCAAAGTCACTATTTTCTTGTTGATTTTTTTGTTTTAATTTTTTTAATGTTTATTTATTTTTGAGAGACAGAGTGTGAGCAGGGGAGGGACAGAGAGAGAGGAAGATACAGAATATGAAGCAGACTCCAGGCTCCTTCCAAGCTTTCAGCACAGAGCCTGATGCAGGGCTTGAACCCATGAACCTGAGCACAAGTCGGATCCTTAACGACTGAGCCACCTAGGCACCTGCCTAGTTGATTTTCTGATTGGATGATCCATCCATTGATGTAAGTGGGGTGTTAATTCCCTCCACTATTATTGAGTTACTATTGATTGCTTTCTTTACCTTTATTATTAACTGTTTTAAGTATTTTGTGCTTCTATGTAGGGTACATAAATGTTTATAATCATTATGTCTTCTTGTTGGATTGTCCTCTATATTATTAAATAGTGTCTTTCTTTATCTCTTGTTATATTTATTTTAAATGCTATTTTGCCTAATATAAGTATTGCTACTCAGCTTTTCTTTCACATCTGCTTACAGTATAAATGTTTCTCCATCCCCTCACTTTCAATCCATATGTGTCTTCACATCTAAAATGAGTCTCTTATAGCAGCGTATAGATGATTCTTGTGTTTTTATTCATTCTATCACCCTGTATTTTTTGATTGGAGTGTTCAATATGTTTATATTCAAACTAATCATTGCCAGGTATGTTTTCATTGCCACTTTGTTACTTATTTTATGTTTTTTGCGTATTTTTTTGTTTATTTGTTTTTAGTTCTCTGATCCTTCTTCTCTTGCTCTCTTCTCTCATCTTAGATCTGCTGGATTTCTTTAGTGATATGCTTGGATTTCTTTCTCTTTATTTTTTGTATATATATTACTAATTTTGTATTGTGGTTACCATTAGATTTGTATATAAACTCTTCTGCATATAGCAATCTATATTAAGTTGATGGTTGCTTAAATTTGTACCCATTTTTTACTCTTCTGCCCTTTCCCCCACATTTTATATAATTCTTATATCTCATACTCCTTTTATTTTGTGGATCCCTTAACTGATTTTTATAGATATACTTATTTTTACTGCTTTTGTTCTTTCTACTCTTCTTACTCTTATTTATGGTCTTTCTTTTCCACTAAAAAAATTCCCTTTAACATTTCTAGTAGGGTTAGTTTCATGACCAGGAGCTCCGTTAGCTTTTGTTTGTCTGGAAAACTCTATCTCTCCTTCTCTTCTGAATGATAACCTTGCTCGATAGATTATTCTTGGCTGCAGTTGTTTTCCCTTTCAGAGCTTTCACTAGATCATGCTACCCACTTCTGGCCTGCCAAGTTTCAGCTGAAAAATCTGCTGATGGCCTTATGTGGTTTCCTTTAAAAGTAACTATCTTTTTTTTCCTCTCATTCTCTTTTTATTTTAAAATTCTATTTTTATCACTACCTTTTCCATTTTGATTACTGTGTATCTTGTTATGGATCTTCTTGGGTTTATTTTTTTGGGTGACCTTTGTTCCTTCTGGATCAGAATATCTATTTCTTCCACAGATTAGGGAAGTTTTCAGCTCCTATTTCTTCAAATAAATTTTCTGCCCCCTTTTCTCTTCTTCTTCTGGGATCCCTATAATGCAACTATTATTAATCTTGAAAGATTCACTGAGTTTCCTAGGTCTATTCTCATTGTACATAATTGTTTTCTCTCATCTGCATAGCTCATTATTTTCCATTACTCTGTCCAATAGGTTGCTACTTCATTCTTCTGCTTTGTCTAGCTGCTATTTATCCCATATAGTATATTTTTAATCTCATTTATTGTATTCTTCATCTCTAATTGACTCTTTTTTATTTCTCTTTGTTAAGGATCTTCTTAATATCCTCCATTCTTGTCTCAAGTCCAGTTAGTATCTTTAAGGTCATTACTACAAATTGTCTATCAGGCATATTACTTATATCCATTTTGCTTAGGTCTCTTGCTGTAGTTTTGTCCTATTCTTTCATTTGGGACATATTCCTCTGTCTCCTCATTTTGTTTAAATCTCTGTGTCTTTTTCTCTGGTAGGGAAGTCAGTTTTGTCTCCTGCTCTTGAGGGTAATGACCTTGTGAAGGAGAGGTCCTGTTGTGCCCTGCAGGTAGTGTCTCCTCTTCACCAGATCCTGGCATTTCAAGGACATCTTCTCTCTGTTTTGCATGCACCCTGCTGTTGTGTCTTGGCTACTTTCCCCTTCCATTCCAGTCATCTTAAGTGCCTCTCTTTTCTTGTTGTGTGCAGTGTTTGCTATCAATGGTGTTAATGGGCCATTCTGGGGCCCCACATTGGGCTGAATTGAGTCTGACCAGGCAATGTCTAGAGATGCAGTCACATGAAACTGCAGGGCACTTTCCCAGTGTTGTCCCTGAGAGGTTTCTCTTTGTGGGCAGAGCCAGCAATCATATTAGCTATCTACAGGAGTCCACTGCTTGGTCTGCTACCACCTGACTGGTATGTGTGATAATCGGCCTCTCACTCAGGAGTCACTTTGGAGTGGTTCTGGCCTCTGTTAGAGCTGCTTGCAGAATTCCAGGCTTGTGGCCCTGGTTTGAATGGGTTCTAGCCAAAAGTATATTAGAGGATATAGAACACATTGTTTTAACAAGGTACCTGTTGATCTCCTTGCAAATTGAGACCTCCCACCACAGCTGTTCCAGGACTGGCTGACTAGGACAGAGCAACAAAGTATTGATCTTTAACACAGTTTTAACAAGATGCACACCAGTCTTCTGTTGAGAGGGCTCACTGCCACTGGAACAGAGGTCCTGTTTAGCTCTTTGGTTGGGAAACATGGTGTTACCAAGGTTTTCATTGGTCTTCTGGGATCAGGGACCTTCAATCCTGGGACTGAAGCACATGTGACTAGAAAGGGTATCAGGGCTTGGTGTAAGCAATAGGTAGTGAATGTCCCCTGTGCTGGTTCCTGCAGATGGCCTTGTGTTATAATGGGGGGTTGAGGAAGGAAAATGGAGTCTGCCAGCTCCTTTGTTCCTAGAGAAGTCCCTCTGTGAACTCTGCCCCTCTCCAAGCTCTGAGATTAGGAAATAACTCTCCCTCTTATGCCCTAGTATTTTTCAACCAGCTGCACCTAGGCTGGATCTCTGCAGGCTGTTTGTTGTGCTGTGTCTTTGAGGACAGAGACTCAGTTTCCTATCACCCTCAAGTGTCTTTGAGAAGAGGGCCTGATGATTTTTAAAATTTTAAGCTTTATGTCCTGCTGGTTGTTATGAACTCATGAAGTTCAGCCCCTCAAGTTTTGAAAGCCAAATATTATATGTGTTCATATTCCCTGTCTGGGCTCCCTGGTGTGAGGATTTGTTTTTATCCTTTCTTCACACTCATTGTTCCCTCCCCACTCCCCTAGAAGGCTCAAGATCTGTTCAAATCCGTGGTGTCTATGCCTTTCCTACACTCTTCTATGTGGCCTTATCTCTGTCTTTAGTTTGAGTTAGTGAGTTTGTTCTGCTAGTCTTCAGGTCATTTTCTGGGTTGCTTAAACAACAGAAATTTATGTTCTCAGACTTCTGGAAGCTAGAAAATTCAAAATCAACATTCCAACAGCATTTAATTATTTTAGATCTTTCTTCCTGGTTTACAGACAGACACATTCTCACTATGTCTTCACATGGCTGAAAGAGATAGATATTTGGTGTTTCTTCCTCTTTTCTAAGGAAATTGGTTCTATTGAGTTAGGATTCCACTCTTAATGATGTCATTTGATTAATCACCTCCTTAAGGTTTCTATTTCCTATACAGTCACTTGAAGGGATAAGAGTGTCACATATGAATTTTAGGGAAACACAGTTCAGTCCATTGCACCAAGCACCATTATTTCCTGTCCGAACCACTAAATTAAACTTCTGATTTGCCCATATCCCCTTTTGTACCTATCCAAATGGTTGTCATTGTAGCTGAAATTTCCTTTTTAAAACACATATCACTCTTCTGATGATGATAATTAAGTGGTTTTCATTAGTTTTTGGACAAAAATGATTTTTTAAACTTTGCCTATAATGCTCAGTATGGCTTTGTTCCTATATTCTGCTCCAGCCCCACAGCTACCACACTCTTTCTTATCTGCTGTCTGCCTCTAGTCACAATGACTTGAATATCATGGTCCCTCCCACCAAGTGGCCTTTAGAGGTGTTATTTTCTTTGTGAGGAATGTTTTGCCTCCAGTAGCTTTCTTTGCCTAGTAAATTCTACTCTTTCTTCAGGTATTTAGAAAAAATTATTGTATCCCAATTAAGGTAAAGTCCTGAGTGAGGAAATTTTGTTTCAATGTAATCATAGTGTCTATCAGAGAGACTGATGTATAGATGGTACTTAATAAAGTCTTTGGATACTTTAATTAATGACATGAAATAAATCTCAGAGAACTTTTAGAAAATTACATAGCCAAACAAAGCCATTCCACTCTAATTTCCTTTAAGGTAGAATTTCCCAAACTATGATTTGCTAAATATTAATGTACTGTGAAACATTAGGGGATGTTTATAGAATTCTTGATCTCTAGAAATGCGGGGTTAAGTGAGTTTTTTTTATTATAGGGCTCCTTAGATTTTTTAATAGCTTACTAGACAATATGAGTCTTCAAGAGGCGATCATATCATTTAACATAACATCTTGATCACAAAACTTTTTACAAGATGTATTTTAACATCATGAATGACACCAATGTTCTAAAAGCATACTTTGGCAGACAGACTTAAAGATTTTGGCTATACCTATTCTAAGGCAATTAAAATACATGCAAATAGATACTGGAATCATTAATCTTTATCCATGTATATTATTTTTACCAGGTATATTTATCCATGTATATTAAAATTTCCTTCTAAGATCTTTTGTTACACAAGGTAACTTTTGTTTCTTTTTTCTCTTATTTGAGAAAATAAAAGAGAATTTGAAAATAAATTGCACAGTCTATAGAATACCTTTACATTGTTTTTATTTTGAAATAAATATCAAGGACATGGAAACTAGGGTATCATTATTTCGTTCCCAAATATATTTATTTAGCAAATATTAATTGAGATCTGTTAGTGTAAAAAGCTTTGCTCTGTGGGAGATTTTCATTTGTATTAAGTATGGCTTTGGTACATGAGAAGTCTATAATATGAAAGAAAATATAATTATGTATATACTCATTGTAGCACAATAAGCATATAATTACCATAGTAGTGGAAAAAAAATCCATAGAGGTACAAGTAAAGAATACCTAATAGGTAGATAAAAAAATGTTAAGTGAAGTGAGAGCTTCAGGTAATAGTCTTAATATTAATGTCTTGAATAAACACATGAGCAAAAGAGAGAGAGACAGAGAGAGAGACTAAGAAACAGACTCTTAACTTTAAAACAAACTGATGGTCACAAGAGGAGGTTGATGGGATGATGGGCAAAATTGAGGGATTGAAGAGGACACTTTAAAAGAAGTCTTCAATAAACAATAAAGCAAGGTTACCTAAAGATCTAGAGTGTATAGGAAGGTTAGGCAAGAGGATTTGAGAAGATGAGAGAAGATTTGAAATGAGTTGTAGGGAATGGACTAATTTATCATCTAGAAATGAATAATATGATTGTCAGGTAGCTTTGAGAACCCAATTGAAAATAGTCGGCATGAATTTATGGTAGGTTGGTCAGCATAGTTCTATGATTAGCAAAGTCATATGAGAGAAATGCTCGTCTTAACTTTCCGTGGCACACACTGTGGAAAAATTTAACTCTTTATTTGAGCAAAAAGTCTATTTTGAACTATAATAGGCCATTAATCTTCATTGTTAATTCCCCAGGTCATTGAACTTTCACAGAGAGCCTGACATTAATATCAAAGAACTGAGCATTCCAATTTGTATTTCTGCCTTTGAGTGTTGAAATATAAAATAATATGGGACTTTACTTTATTTCATGCTCCAGGTGCTGTTGGTTTTCTATAAATATTATATAATAAGAGAGGGTAATGTCCTGTACAGCTGTATTTTTCTTAGAATACAGTGTGTTATGTTCCAAGGGGTTACACATGATTTATAATTGTTGGTAAGATGGTTCTGTCAGGCAAACTGTGTTATGGCTTATTTTCACTTATCATATCCAATAAATCAGTATTAATACAGGCCACAGCCTAAATGAAGCACTGCAAAACAACTCTTAAAAATTCATGTGCCTTAACATTGTTTTATGGAAGGTTTCAGTTTATTGGGAAAAGAAAATGGATTTTTTTTTCTCTAAAGATCAAGTTTGTATCCCCAAAATTTTTGCCCTGTTTCTAGGGATAATAAGAGCTGGGATTATTTTTTACTTCCTTACTCTATATCTTTGTTAAGTATTTCTAACTCAGTTACCATATAAACTCTGAGTATAACTCCAGGATACTCTAAAAGATGAGTCTTCAATAAGAATTTCACATTTTTCTAGTATTAGTTTGTCATTTCCCTTCTGTCCACCATCTCCATGTAAGTGGGAGAAAAAAGGAAGGAAGGAAATATTGAAAGGGAGAGAAAGAATGCTTTTATTCTGGCATTTTGACCTGAAGAAATGACCTGTGCCCTCTATGAAGGTGATCATTGTCTAATAGAAAATATGACTCTTTTCTCTTATTAGGGATTACTCATCTAAGAGTCAAGAAACCATCCTTATTTTCAACCCCGTGGATATGGGTGGACAACCTACCTTGGTCAGTGTATTGAGGGTCCTTCCATAATAAAGCATAGAACTGGAAGGGGACCACTGTGAACACACTGAGCCCTGGATACAGTTCCCAATGGTGTGGCACCTGGTGTTGAATCAGCTTATTTTGATTACACCCTGAGACTCAGTACTGCTTCTCTACTCCATAGACAGAAAACTTGGTGACTTACATAGCCAAGCAATAGTCCAGAGTCATTAACACTACTTTTATCATCAGCCCATTAATCTTTAGGAGGATTATCCAGACCTTTAGATTACCAAGTTAGCAGATAGGAGTAAAAGCCCACAATATTCCCAATCCAGACTTTTTTTTTCTTCTCTCCTAGTTCAACCTTCACAACAATTTCTGCATATGGTCTCTAGATTTTGTCTCTGCTCATCTCCTCAAACATCTTGGCTATCTTGAGTCACCCTCTCAGTTCTTCATTACCAATGTTCCTTATCCACTGAATTATTCTCATCAGCACAGCAACATGGTGTTGTATCTCCCATATTTGAAAAAAAAAATTCTGGCTCCCCCCCATCTTTTTGAGCTGCCAATAATTTTTACTTCTTTCTGATATAGCCAAAATTTTGTCTATATTGTCCTGCTTTTAAGGTCATAGAGTACCTACTCATTTCTTATCTTTTGGGTTGCCTACATACATGGTCCTAGTTACCTTCTCTGTTCCCTTTTGAGGTGGCTTGGCAGAAAGTTGGCTCAGAAGCAGTGAAAAAGCTCATCAAAAGAACATAAGGTCTCTCTCTAGCTCATGCCAGTGACATTAGTATGTGACCTCCTCTAACCAGGTTCCTGTCTTACAAGGCCATATCCTTGTCCAGGAAGCTTCCATTATTGCATGATTGACCACAGTTCCTATTCTACAAATATATGCAGTGCCATTCTATACTTTTCCTAATAATTACATCATAAGGACGAGTGCGTATGCATCTGTGTCCCTTGTATAACCATCTCTGGTGCTTTCCATGCTCTAGAACACTCTCATGTTCTCGTACTCAAGTTCTCTGTAGCATATAACATATGAACCATTCTCTGCTTAGTTTTTGTCTGTTTCCAGGACTCCATCCAGTGAGTCTCAAACTGCAGAGTACACCAGAATCCGCAGAAACACAGATGGTTGGGTCTGACTCCAGAGTTTATGTTTCAGTAGGTCTGAGGTAGGGCCTGAGAATTTGCATTTCTAACATGTTCCTAGGTGATACTGATGCCTTTGTTCTGAAGTCCACACTTTGAAAACCACCACTTTACACTCTCATGGAAGCTTCATTTATCTCTACAAGTTTCTCATTTAATTATGCTACCAGTATGGACATGTCTCATTGTCCTCTTTACCAGATTAGCCTCCTTGAAATGACTTCTAATTTTTCCTTCAGTGACTTCCTTTAGTATTCATCTAGGCCCATGGCTGGACCCATTTTGTTTGTTTGTTTAAACTCTAGCTTACACATTTTGTTTAAAGCTACTTTGTCTTCAACCTTGCTCATCACATGGTGTGTGGGGAGGATTAGGTTGTAAACTTCAATTACTTTGGTCAAGACAAAAAAATGGTACCCTGACTAACAAAGCAGAGAAGCTAACACATCATAGACTATGTACTATTTTATTTTTATTTTTTTAAATGTTTTTAATGTTTATTTATTTTTGAGAGACAGAGACAGAGGAAGGGGAAGGGGTAGTGAGAGGGAGATACAGAATCTGAAGCAGGCTTCAGGCTCTGAGTTGTCAGCACAGAGCTGAGCACAAGGCTCGAACTCACAGACTGTGAGATCATGACCTGAACCAAAGTCAGATGTTTAGCCAACTGAGCCACCCAGGCACCCCTAGACTATGTACTATTTTGAAGTAGGTTCTTAAAAGAGAAATTCATAACCTAAATTCTTTCAGAAACATTAAATTTTGTGTAGGAAATTCCTATAAGTGATAACTCCATACCTTTAATTTGGCACTCTTAAAATTTGTGGCATCATTCATAGTTAAAATTTTTCAGTATAGTCAGTCTGACCAAGTAAACTGCATTAAGTTCTGTTTTCATTCATTTCCTGAACAGATTTATATAAATCAGGCATTTGGCCAAATTTAATAATTATTTATTATATAATTTTGTCTGATGCTAGGAAATTTTACTGGTAATATACCCAAAGAGGAGCAATCACTTAACAAAATGAAAAGGTAGTTATTCAGACAAACGGTTGCTTGATAGTATAATTCTTGCATGTTGGACAAAAACACTCTTCTTTTTATGTAAGGAAAGTAACATTCATTTCTAGAAGCCCATTCTTATTGGATTATATTTTGAAGTTGTGCAATCATACTTTTCATGTTGAAAGAAAGCTGGAATGGCTATCCATACACCCTATTGTACAGGCAGAAAGGAATATAAATCATCTTAGCAATTCCTCATCCTTTTATAATGTCTATTTTGCTTTTAAAAATGAATGAATTTATTCCATGTCTATCTGTGTTAATCATCAGGAAAATTCAGGAAATTTTCATGACTTAATAATTTTGTTTATCAAAATATTATTTATTGTTTATGAGGTATTTGAGTAATTCTATTCAATAGGGATGTTTCTCAAAATCATTTGTAGGTTGACTCATTTGATAAATGTAAAGTGAAGTTTAATATTTGTATGATATTTGTTATTGAATAAAGTTATTCACAAGTAACCTACTTTATTTGAAAGATTAATTTTCATGTCTGTATTTCTGAAAATTGGGCAGATACCTTCTATATTATGTGGCTTTCAAACAGATTTTAACTCTGATTAGATTCTAGTTGACCTGTAATAAACATTTGCTGTACATGAAAAATAAACACTTTTGTTTTAAGCCACTGATATTTTGGCAACTGTTAGTTATCACAGTGTGATTTAGTCTATCCCAAATATGTCAGTAAGCGTATTTGAGAGATTTGATTGTGGGCCCTTTTGTTTAAGTTTTTAATTTATCTGAGTTAAAAACACTACAACTTGGGGCACCTGGGTGGCTCAGTCGGTTGAGTGTCTGACTTCGGCTCAGGTCATGATCTCATGGTTTATAAGTTTGAGCCCCACATCCAACGTCTGGCTCTGTGCTGACAGCTCAAAGCCTGGAGCCTGCTTTGGATTCTGTGTTTCTCTCTATCTCTGCCTCTCCCCCACTCATGCTTGCTCTCTCTCACTCTCTCTCAAAAGTAAATAAACATTTAAAAATTTAAAAAAAAAAACCACTTGCTTCTAATCAGCAGAATATGCCAAAAGTGACAGGATGTGCAGTGTTATGTTTCATGAGATTGAAATGACCATCTTGCTAAGAGACTTTCTTCTCTGGCTTTGAAGAACAAGTTGCCATATTGTAAAATCCCATATGAACAGGACCACACAGGAAGGAGCCAAGGACATCCTTAGGCTGACCGCCAGCAAAAAAATGAGGCTTTTCATCTGGTAGCCTATCAGACACTACCAGCAGCCAATAACTGTATGATATTGAAAGTAGATCTTTTCCTAGATGACCCCAGATGAGAAACCTGTCACGTTTGATTGCAGGCTTGCAGGGGACCCAGCTACACCATGCTGAGATTTCTGATCCACAGATACTATGAAATAATAGATCTGGGTAGTTTTTAGCTGCAAAGTTCATAGTAACGTTGTTAGGCAGAAATACATAACTAATGCAATTGGAGATATAGTTCTATTTTTCTAATTCAACAACAAGGAGAGATTTCACTTATTTTGTTGCAGCCACTTCAAAGGATAAGTTTTTTAAATAATTTTTTAAATGTTGTTATTTAGTTTTGAGACAGAGAGAGACAGAGCACGAGTGGGGGAGGGGCAGAGAGAGAGAGGGAGACACAGAATCTGAAGCAGGCTCCAGGCTCTGAGCTGTCAGCACAGAACCCGACGCAGGGCTTGAAGCCACAAATGTGGGATCATTACGTGAGCTGAAGTTGGAGGCTTAGCCAACTGAGCCACCCAGGCACCCCATAATAAGTTTTTTGATATTTATGTATTTATTTTGGGAGGGAGCAAGAGAGCAAGAGTAGAGGCAGAGAGATAGGAGAGAATCCCAAACAAGCTCCATTCTGTCAGTGAGAGCCTGATGCAGAGTCTGATCTCATGAACAATGAGATCATGACCTGAGCCGAAATCAAGAGTCATTCTCTTAATCAACTGAGCCACCCAGGCACCCCAAGAACAATAAATTTAATGAAGGCAATTATGAGATAGAATGTTCTGAAAGATCAATGCATTTGCATTTTATGAGCCTTACATAGATTTTGTTATCATAGATGATAATAATTAAGATGTATTCATTAAAGAATACTTTGGAACTTTGTGTGATTTCTGTCTAGGTTCATTGTATGGCTATGAGTAGTTTATGAAATATGCGGTTTTCTATATATACATTATTCCTTAGTAAAATGTTGAAAAGCATAGCTCTGCTGGTTTGGTGTATAATCAAATAATCTGCACACCTTTTTTACTAAAACCTAGAGTGAATATAAAATAAAATCAGTAAGGCAATTTTTAATATCATGGCTTAAATTTTTACTCTAGGAATTATTTAGGCAGGCATGTTTTAGAATTAAGGTGACATCAGAAAACAACAAATTAAAATTGTAGCTGGCAGATAAATAGATAGATACATATAGATACACTGATAGTTCTAAAATAGTGTATGTCTTTCTTTCATTTCCTCTTCTGACAGTAGAGTTAGGGATATGGTTTTACAGACCTTTTAATGAACTGTATCTTCAAGTTCATACCTGTTGTTCCAGTCTCATCTATTGATTTTTTTGACTGTTCTTTTAATCCAACTATGATACTTCAAGATGTTCCATTATTCTCTACAAACCTATGCATATGAGTAATCTTTCACTGTTTGAATCTATTATACATAATCTTCTTTCATTCACCTAGCTTTCTGAATATGGAATGCTGCAGAGAATCTCTGAATCACTTTTTATTGCAGAAATTGGATCATGATTTCATGTTTAGCAAAAGGCTTGTTGTTCTGCTCAGTCTGATGTATTGTCCAATATATCCTCCTCCAGTTCACAGCAAAAGACTAACTGCACAATGAATGCATTATTGTGGGATACC
>NC_043700.1:102976753-102978269 GCF_006229205.1 Suricata suricatta | reverse complement strand
TATCATCTTGAACTGGCATTTCCATTTCATTGGTGGCGTTCAAAGTCCATTTGAATTTTTTGACTCATGGCCACCTTCCTCAATCTTCAAAGCCAGCAACTGTGAGCCAAATTCTTCTCATGCTTAGAATCTCTCCTACTTCTTCCCTTATTACATCTCTCACTGAATTCATTCTGTCTTCCTCCTTCAACTAAGAGTCCATGTGATTAACTAGAACCACCCAGGTAATCCAGGATAAAATCTGTTCTTTAAGGTCAGCTAATTAGCAACCTTAATTACATCTGCAAAATCCATTTGCTATGTAAGGTAACACATTCAGATTCAGGGGATTAGGGTGTGGAAATCATTGGGAGGAACCTATTACACACTTATAAAATTCTCTTTAAAAATGTTTACTCACATAAAGACTGATTTTTATGAACTGACACATTCAATAACCTCAATCAGTACTAGGCACATTGTATTAAACTCTTCCCCTTGGCTTGCTTTCCTATAAAATATTTGTTATTATTTTTCTTTGTTGAAAGTATCTAGTGTTAAAAAAGAGATAGCAGATCCAAAATGGAATCACTTGCACTAAACCCCATGTCAGCAACCCAAAACTTAATAGCCAGTCTAACTGCAGTTTTAAATTCCCTGAAATGTAACCTTTAACTAGTCAATATGGAAATACCTGGTCAGCACTATAGATAATCTGTTGATAAACCCCTTTCTTTGTTCCCTTGAGGCAGATCCAATCTTTGCTAATAATTTCCTCTTTCCAACTTATTTTTCTGAAGAAGATGTCTGGATGGCTAACAGACACATGAAAAGATGCTCAACATCATTCATCATCAGGAAAATACAAATCAAAATTACAATAAGAGATCATCTCACACCTGTCAGAATGGCTAAAAAATCAACAACAGGTGTTGGCAAGGATGCGGACTATCAGTGGGAATAAAAATTGGTGCAGTTACTGTGGAAAACAGTATGGAGGTTCCTCAAAAAGTTAAAAATAGAACTACCCTATGACCCAGCAATTGCACTTCTAGGTATTTACCCAAAGGACACAAAAATACTAATTCAAAGGGATACATGCACCCGATGTTATAGCAGCATTATCAACAATAGTCAAATCATGGAAAAAGCCCAAATGTCCATCAGCTGATGAATGGGTAAAGAAGATGTGGTCTGTATATACAATGGAATATTACTTGGCCATTAAAAAGAATGAAATCTCGCCATTTGCAATGATGTGGATAAGCCAGAGTATTATACTAAGCAGAATAAGTCAGAGAAAGACAAATACCATATGATTTCACTCATATGAGGAATTTAATAAAGAAAACAAATGAGCAAAAAGAAAAAAGAGAGAGAGAGGGCAAACTAAGAAACAGACTCCTAACTATAGAGAATAAATTGATGGTTACCAGAGGGGAGGAGGGTAAGGATATGGGTTAAGTATGTGATGGGGATTAGGGAGCACTGGGATGAGCAGGAGGCATTGTATGAAAGTACTGAATCACTATATCAT
>NC_043700.1:102975518-102976653 GCF_006229205.1 Suricata suricatta | reverse complement strand
TGCCATGCTTGTGTTAAAGTAGAATTTAGAATATTTTCACTTACTGATTCATGTAAAAATATTTCCCAAGCAACTACCTTGTTCCAGGAGCTTTATTAAAGTCTGAAGATACCATGGTATGCAATAGAGATATGATGGCTATGTTCATGGAGTTTACATTCTGATGGAAGACACGGTCAAATGGATGTTCTCACTGTGGGTACGGATAAGCACTGCAGTGGGGGAGCTCTAGGATACTGGGGGAACACAAAGGAAAGGCATTTTAAACTGAAATCTGAACTCACCAAACTCCACATCCCAAAAACAAATAATCCAGTGAAGAAATAGGCAGAAGACATGAACAGAGACTTCTCCAAAGAGGACATCCAGATGGCCAACAGACAAACAAAACATTGCTCAGAGTCAGTCATCATCAGGGAAATAGAAATCAAAATCACACTGAGATACCACCTCACGCTGGTCAGAGTGGCTAAATGAACAAATCGGACTATAGATGAGGTGGGGATGTGGAGAAATGGGCACCCTCCTACACTGTTGGTGGGAATGTAAACTGGTGCAGCAACTCTGGCAAACAGTGTGGAGTTTCCTCAAAAATTAACAGTAGAGCTCCCCTATGACCCAGCAATAGCACTGCTAGAAATTTACCCAAGGGATACAGAAGTGCTGATGCATAGGAGCACATGTACCCCAATGTTCATAGCAGCACTGTCAACAATAGCCAAATCATGGAAAGAGCCTAAATGTCCATTACCTGATGAGTGGATCAAGAAGATGTGGTATATATACACAAAGGAGTACTACATGGCAATGAGAAAGAATGACATATGGCCATTTGTAGGAAAGTGGATGGATCTCGAGGGAGTCATGCTAAGCGAAATAAGCCAGGTAGAGAAGGACAGAAACCATATGTTTGCACTCACAGGTCTAACAGGAGAAACAGAGGACCATGGGGTAGGGGGAAAAACAGTTAAGGAGAGGGAAGGAGGTAAACCATAAGAGACTCTTAAACTGAGAACAAACTGAGGGTTGATGGGGTTGTGGGAGAGGGGGAAAAGGGGAGATGGGCATGAAGGAGTGTTGAGATGAGCACTGGGTGTTATATGGAAACCAACCTGACAATAAACTATAAAAGAAA
>NC_043700.1:102962120-102975418 GCF_006229205.1 Suricata suricatta | reverse complement strand
TGTGATTTCTAATAAGAAATTATTATGCTTCAATTAATTGGAAATATATAATAATTGATATAATAAATAAAGCCAGCTATGTGTAAACTACTTGGATGCAGTATATCTAAATACCAGTTTATAATCAAATGTGCTCTCATAACTTCTGTAAGAAAATGGTTAGGAAAATTAGGATATCATCCTGTAAATTGTACAGGTTAAGCCATCCCTCAAATTGGAAATGAACCCAGATTATGCTAAATTAACTAACCCCTACAGAGGATTCTGCTTCTGGAAGCATTCAAGTTTACCAGCCATGGTCAGCTTTTATGCCTTCCTTCACTACTGTGTAGGAAACCCATCATGGATTGCCAAAAGTGATGTTCTGTCTGAGGAAAATTATGCCTCAGAAGTTCTAGGAAGTTTATCACTTCAAACAAGGACCCATTGTATAACCCCCTAGAGTCTATTACTGATTAGGCTATAATGCTATTTTGGTCCACTTTCTTTTATTCTATAATTTTTGATAAATAATGATTGCATGTTACATACATGTAAATTGCTTCTCCACTATCACATCCCCTCCCCACCCCAGCTGGAAGAAAACTAGCATATATTTTATACTAGTTTATGTTGATTGCTGTTTATCTATTTGTAAAAAAAATTTTCATCATACTTATACGTCTCTTAATAATACATCATTTAGTTTTGCCTACGTTGTAGCTTCATAAAAATATCATACTATCTATGTAATATTTGTGCTCTGCTTTTTCCATTCAAAACTGTGTCTAAGATCCATTCATTCTATTGCATGTGGCTACAGTTTGTTCATTTTAGTTGTGTAATATTAAGCTCTATGAACATAACGCAGTATATCATTCATTTTCCCATTCATGGTTGCTGGTGTTGATTTCAGTGTTCTATAATGAGCGATGCCACTAAAACCTCTTTTTTTTTTTTTTGTATTTGTCTTTTGATATACATTTTCAAGAATTTCTCTAGAGTACACCAAGAAGTTGACTTTATGAGCGACAGTGTATTTGAATATTCATTACAAGATAATATAACTTGTTTTCTAAAGTTACTGTATCATTTTACATCCCCATCTCAGGGTATCAAAGTTCTTGTTCATCCACAAATACTGCAAAGCTTGGGATTATCTAAGTAATGTTTCTTTCTGGTTTAGTACACATCAATCATTTCGGTATTAATTTGCTTTTCCCTGATTAACCAAAGTTGAATATAATTTCATATGTCTATTAATAATTTGAGATTTTTCTTCTCGAAATAACCCATTTATACAGGCTTGTACTCATTCTTTTATTAGATTTTTGTCTTTTTTGAAAACTTATTCGAACATTTTCTTTATAAATTCTGGATTATGAATCATTGGTCAGTTATACATATAATAAATATCTGACTGGAATTTATAGCTTATATTTCTTTTTCTCCTTTGGGGGGAGGAATGGGTAGGAATTTATTGAAGTCATTAAAGTTATTATTTATTGAATAGAAGATTTAATGTTAATATAAACACACTTATTAAAGTTTTAATTGCTATATATTTTGTGTTCCTTTAGGAAATAGTCCTTTCTTATGTGGAGTAAACAACAAAAGGATTTTTTCTTACATTTTCTTCTAAAAGATTTGCCTTTTATGTTTAAGCCTTTATCTAGAACTAGTTTTTATATCTGTTTTAAAGTTGGGATCCAGTTTATTTTTCCTTCTGGTTAACTATTTCTCTCAGGACAATTAATTGAATATTCTCTCCTTTTCCTGTAGTGTATCTTTTGTATATTCATGTATCCATATGTACCCAGACATGTGTCGACCTTAGCTTGGGTTCTCTTCTTTGTATAGAAAAAACTTGTGATCTGGTTCAGGCTGTGTTCAATTCACAGTCTTCTTTTGAGCATAGCTGTATCTGTCTTCTAATTATGCATTTCTTACTATCTTGTTCATGGTTCCACTTGTGAGAATAGTGGGCATTTTCAATATTTTTTTTAATAAAGAGAAATACTGACATGGGCTGTTTTAGTTCTGCTGTACTATTTTTGTTTCTATCCTTTCGCACACTCTGCCACAAATGTTGAAAACTCAGGAAGTGACCATCTTCTTATGAAAACAGGCTCTACTAACACCTGCAAGAACTAAAGTCCAAACAAAAAAAATATATATATATATGCCATGCTTATTAGCACTGCCCAGGAATGCCTCATGCTTAAGTAGGAGGAATTTTAGGTCTTTCCTCAGATTTAGGCAAAAATAATATCTATTACACACCATGGTTTGCAGGAGATTGTCCCCAATTCCTTAGAAACTCTTTATTATATGATCGTTTTTTTGTCTCCTAACTGAATATATTTCCTTGAATGTGGCAACTGGAATAAAAAGTGGGTTGTGAAGATCTAATTGTTTTTCAAAACTATTAATACAGTTTAACTATTGACTAACAAGGACTTCCTAGCTTAATTTTTAAAAATGTTTTATTTATTTTTGAGAGAGAGAGAGAGACAGCATGAGCAGGGGAGGGTCAAAGAGAGAGGGAAACCCAGAACCTGAAGACAGGCTGCAGGCTCTAGGCTTTCAGCACAGATCCCGACGCGGGGCTTGAATCCACAAACTGTGAGATCGTGACCTGAGCCGAAGTTGGACACTCAACCGACTGAGCCACCCAGGCACCCCTGGACTTCCTAGCTTAAATACTGACGAACAGAAACTTCTTGTCTGGCAAAATTTTAAGGTTGTAGTTTTAATAAGGACTGTGGTCTGGCAGAGATTTTTCATTTAAACAATTGCATATTGTTTACCCTCTTAGTCTCTTTGCAATGCCTCTTTGAAAACCATAGGGAAAAAAAAGCACTGCAAGTATCTAACATAAATAAAGAACTTATAAGCAAATATTGGAACTAAATATTAGATTCAGGTGTGAACTGGTAAAAGACTGTGTTACGTTTGTCATCATCATTGGTTCTCTGAGACTTTGTAATTTTATGAGTTCTAATACTACTCTATCTCTAAATAAGGTAGAAAAGATTTCTTAGACAAAACTAAACATTATTCAAGATATGAGCCCATAAAGGACTGTTCAAGCTAAAGACTCAGAAATTTGACTTTATCTTAACAGCTCTATATAGTGAAATGAAATGTATCTCTCTGGCTTATTGTGCGTCATTTCTTTCCTTTCGTTGGAGTTAACATGAAACTCAAGGGCATCCTGAATTAACCTATCCTTCTCCCTAAACATCACATCATGTTGTTTTCTTGGTCACAAATTTTCTGTACTTTTGGTATTGTGTGCAATGATCACGGTGCTATTTGATTATATAATTATCAATTCAACTTTAGGTGTTTGATGTCAAGAACTTTTCAAATCATGCAACCTGTGACCCCAGACTACACTGTTACCTGTGCATCTTCAGTCATTTCTATTTACTGGTATGATCCATACACATGACTGATATGTTCATTTTATCAACCCCTCAGAACATCCCATACATTTTTTAAAATTTCATTTCTGCTAAAATGATTTTTAAAATATGATTAAGGACAGGTTCCTTTATGGATGAATTCAAAATAAAAATTCTGCAAAGTAGAATTTCATTATAGATAAACAGAGGACTAAATATCTCTAAAACTAAGAAGAAAATCTAATTAAAATAAAGTATCTGGGGCGCCTGGGTGGCTCAGTCAGTTGAGCATCAAACTCTTGATTTTGGCTCACGTCATGATCCCAGGATCATGGGATTGTGCCCCACATTGGTCTGTGCACTCAAAGCACATAGCCTGCTTAAGATTCTCTCTCTCTGTCTCTGTCTCTCTCTCTCTCCGTCTCTCTCTACTCTTCTGCCCCTCTTCCCTGCTCATACTCTAGCTCTCTTTCTAAAATAAAAAGTAAAGTAAAATAAAATAGAACTAGCCTTGTACGAGTGGAAAGTTTGCCAACCCTTCAGCCTCATTCAGTAAACATCTCTTGATTGGTTCACACATTAGGAATTTTTACATGTATTCAATTATGACACTACCATTAAAATTTATATTTATGGAAATCATTTAAAGAGGTGCAAAACAAGTAGCATAAGTATTAAGTATAATGCGTGATAGACATCTATGTATATGTATATAGACTGATTTAAATTATGTTGAGGGACACCTGGGTGGCTCAGGTGGTTAAGCATCCCACTTCTGTTCAGGACATGATCTCACGGCTCATGAATTTGAGCCCCAAATAGGGCTCTGTGCTGACAGCTCAGAGCCTGGAGCCTGCTTTGGATTCTGTGTCTCCCTCTCTCTCTGCCCCTCTCTTCTCATGCTCCATCTCTTTCCTTCAAAAATAAATAAACATTAAAAAATTAAAGAAAAAGTAATAAGTTATGTTGAGAAAAATACCCTGTGTGTAGAAAAATAACTGGCAAGAAATAACCAAAAAGTGTGAGTGATTTTCATGGTTGGTATGTCTGTGCTTATTATTATTCATTTCACTTTCACTTTCTAAATTTTCTTTTATCTATGACATATACTATATGTTATACTAGGTATATGAAACCATATAAACTTTATACAGTACTTATAGCATATACTACAGTAAATATATATAATTATATTTTTATATCTATATTTCAGTCTTTATCCAAATAAAAATATCTGTTCAATGTAACTTATACTATTTCTGAAATATCCTGACTTACTGTAATTTTTATGTTATTATTATTTAAAATGATATTGATATTATTTATTAAATGTGAATGAAAATGATGATTTCACAAAAGTCATTTAGATTAGTTAGTGATACACAAAAGGGATAATTTGGTGAGGATAGTATGAGGTAAAACTCTATTGATACTTATAAAATATACAATATTAGTTTAGATCTTGGTTAAAATTTTATGAAAATGTTTAAAAATATCCCAAATGAGTAAAAACCCCACAATTTGTAACTATAACATATTAAATTGAAAAATGCTTTACATAAATTGAGTAAAAAATTTTGAAATATTCAAAAGTATGCAAAATACAAATACACATGCAAAAATCCTCAAAGAGTGAAATTAACTCAGTACATAGAAAATGTTTTCTATTTCATCAAAATGAATTCTTCAGATATTTTGTGAAGTGAGTTGAACATTACATGAATTTGTGTTTGATTATAGAGCTTTAATTGTATTGACTGAGAGCCCAGTTTGAGCAAGATCTTAAAGGACTGATTGGTTTTTAAGTAGATTAGTGGAAAGAGAATTCAATAAAAGAGAAGCATGGTATAGGTCAGCCTGGGGCATTGCCAACAGGCTGGAGCATCTAGTGTGTTGTAGGGCAGTATCTAGTATGTGTTTGGGCCTCAAACAGTAAGGAGTTGGAATGACCACTGTAGAAATCTCCAAAATGAATTTTGTATCATGAAGATTAAAGTAGGTATAAATCCATCCATTTATACCAAATGGATCTTATAATCCAAGGAGGAAGACACACATTCATTATTGAGCACATACTAGATAATAGCTATTTTTCTATACTGTGAACAGTGAGTAAACAGAAAAAAGTGCCTGTTTTCCTAGACCTTACATTGTATATTAAAGAGAATACAATTTCAGTTATGATGAAAGTTTGTGAGAAGAGCAATGAAGAGAGAATAGGACTTAATTTATAAGAGACCAGAAAGTAGACTGAAGATAAAGTGTTTTACTGCTTTATGATCAGCCGAGGGACTGAAAGAGTGAAAGATAAATTGACAGAAACAGTAGACAGATAATCTTATTGATTTGATTTGAATGTCACTGATGTCACTGAATGGTTAAATAATATCTTTGTGGGGTACTTGGGTGGCTCAGTGGGTAAAGCATCTGACTCTTAATTTCCCCTCAGGTCATGATCTCATGGCTCATGAGATGGAGTCCCATATAGGTTCTGCACTGACAGCAGGGAGCCTGCTTGGGATTCTCTCTCTCTCTCTCTCTCTCTCTCTCTCTCTCTCTCTCTCTCTCTCTCTCTCCCTCTTCCTTCCCGCTCCCCTGCTCATGCTCTCCCTCCCTTCTCTCTGTCTCACAAAATAAATAAATAAACAAAAAGAAATTTTAAAAAGATCCTTTGGACAACACATATTTCTGCAGATAACACAGATCCAGGAAATGAAGTTGAAAGATAGTTGTAATAAATTACAAAATATATTCTTATCATGGGGTGAGGGATTGACTTCCCATTGTGTCCTAAATCGGATCTTTTAGGTCTAGCTATAAAACTGTTAGGAGCAATTATTTAAAGAGGAAAAACTAGGTAATACTAGTTAATTCCAGATTAAATTAGGTTTCAACTCATTAAAAAAATTGATACCTGCCCCTCCCTCTCCTTTTCCCAGCGTTTATGTTTTCCTTTTCTATAGCTCAGTGGGAAGGAGCATCTACCGCGTAGTCTGGCCAGTGCTGTAGCCGGTTCCATCTGAGAACATCATTATTCTGTTATGGTGACATAGATACATTTTATTTCTATGGGAAAAGGGATTTCAGGTGGAAAAGAGATCAAAAGTACAAAATTTAATTTAATTTTAGGAACATAAAAAACATGTTTTTGTGTATATAATTTTATGTATATAAATTCACACCTACTGTACTAAGTACTTAAAGTCATTCATTACAGAAGGGGAAGAGTTTGCTGAAAATTAGTAGATAGTAATAATGATGGAGATAAAATAGTATAATTGGATGACCATGTTCTTCAAAAGAAGTAAATTGTTAGGAGGTTATGTAGGAAAATGGGAAGTAGGGGAAAGTTTGGTTATTTGGGGATATTTTGAATGACTCAAATTATTTGAATTTGTAAAGACAAGACACACTGGTTTTGTAGTAAGTAACAGAGGACAAATGAGGAAGACAAGAACCTAAACTTGCACATTGACAGACCTGTAGCTTCCCTTAGCCAGACCGTGCTCAGCTCCAGCAAGGCTTTGAACTGATTTCACTTGCTCGCCATGTGGTCACTGTCATGTAATTACAATGTGAGGTCCTTTATATGTGACTTTATTATATAATTTGTGGACACCACCATCAGTGGTGGTGTAAGAATCTGAACCCAGAAGTAAGAACCTAGGTGATGTGATTTGCTAAAAGCAATGTTTGCTGCTTACATGTAAATACACTAATGTTTCAAGATAATATTGTCAGGGTATAAGACATCTGGTAAACCTAAATTGGGCTTATATATAAATAAACTTGTATTAGGTCCCAGCCTCATCTGGGACAGGTTGAATACTATCATTCCCAATATAAGCATAGTTCCCGTGAAGAGGAGAAGACTACAGAAGCGAGGTCCACAGAATGTCATCTAGCTTCCTATCTTCTGGTGAGGTTTGCTCAGAATTTATCTTTTATTGTTTACAGCAGTAAACTGTAACCTCTGTAAGATATATATGTCAAAATGCTTATTTCTGTCAAGCCTCATCTCAGTACCTTGTGGGACTTTGACAAAACATCACAGAAACTGGCTCACATTGACAATTTATTACAACCCTTAGTGACTACCTCAGTAGGTATCACTTGCCCCTTTGTCTGGCGCCAACCTCAAATGGAGCTCTGTCTGTATTTCACTGGTCTGTTATCTGTTTACAAAATATATTTCACTCTTTTTTGGATTATATTATATCAGATTACATGTTTTGAAAACTTTTACATAGGTCTCTTCTTTCATAGAGTCCACATTTCAATAGTCTTTACACTTAAACTCCATTTGAACTAATTATGTCTTTTCTTTTGGAAATGTGGATACCAGTTACACAGAGAAATCTAGTGGTCTTCAGTGAGGAGCAGAAGTCAGTCAGCAGAAATCATGAAGTCTAGTCATAGCATTCATCCCATTCATTCTGCTGCGATCTTCGTGACACAGTCATAGTGTTCCAGTGTTCACTCCATTTTCCACTAGGGTATCTCCTCAGCTAACTTCTAAAGTCTCTGGTAGAGACAGTTCAGCTGGAGAAACTTCAGCTGCTCTCCAGTGACTTAGTCCTCAGGACTCAGGAGATTCAGGGTGTGGATATCATACTTTCACTGACCAAGGTACTATATATAGTTTGTCATTCCTAATTTATTGTTACCACAGCACTGTGACAAGAAATTTCTTCTAAGACTGCTGCCCCTCGGAATTCTAAAGAGAATTAAAATGGTGTTATGTCATTCTTAGCCCTCACTTCCACCCCGGAGACTCACCCAAGAGCAGTGGGAGAATTCAGAGGCACTGCCACCGGAACACTGGAACACCCTCCTTCAACTCTTTTCCCTTCTTCCATCTTGGAGAATCTAGAATGTGCCTTTGAATCAATTCCTTAATACTTTTCATGTATATATATATATATATATATACATCCATTCCTCCACACTCTATTAAATGCCAGAAATGTCTTTATGTTACCGTTTTTACATGCTCTAATTTTAGTGAAATTTCAGGATTCAACTAAATTTTTCTCCAGATTGTTACCACCACACAGACACACAGGCACACACACACACACACACACACACACACACACACACACGCAGAAACTCTTCTATCCAAGCTGCCACAATCTTTTCCTCAAACTTCTCTTAGACACTTATTCTCTATCCCATAACATACTTTATTTAAGCCCAAGTCAATTCCTGTACACAGCTGCATTTTAAATTTCTTACATTGAAAAGTTTTTCCTTAATCCTTGTTTGTATCTGCAAAAAAATCATAATGTATAAATTGCAAAATAGTCAATACATCTTTGTGATAAGATTAATTAATTTTATATTTGAGTTCTTTAATATATTTTTTGATATTATATCACAAAAAAGAAGATTTTGGTGAGCTTTTATTTTACACAAGCCACATGCATCATATTATGTGTGTGTGCATCTGAATGTATACACACACACACATCATTGTAGAACATATGAATGACTGATTTTGGCTTTCAATAATAACAAGTTAGTCAACCATGTTCTAGTTTTGGGAGATTTTAGGAGAAAGGAAAGGGCTATGTTGTATTTTCACTTGCTAATTTATTTCAACTTTTGGAAGAAAAGAGAAAACAACTTGATCTCTCCATCGGTCTTTTCTGGTCTGCTGCATTCATTTAATTTGATTACCTAGCAAGTTGGCAATTTCAAGAGTAATCAGGTCAATCAGCCCATAAGTATGATATGGAAGAAGCAAGCCACGTCATTTTTAGGGCATCTCTTTTCCAAAATGGTTTCAGTTTATTAAAGCCATTTTTTGCACTCATGAAATTGTAATCAACCAGATTTTCACACACACTTTACTAGAATTGGTCTATGCGGGTTAAAAAATTTGAGAAAAGGGAAAATGAAATTTAGTATAATGTAAGTTATTTTAAATCCTTAAACTGACTGTGCAATATGAACTCCATGAAGTTAAAGGACAATTTGCAGAATTAAAAAAGGGAAAGAAGGTCCTGGTATGAAGAAAGAATGAAGTCTACAAAGGAAATTGTGGTTAGATTAAGGCATGAATAAAAATGAAAGGAGGAAAATAATATAATTGGTCTAGTATTAATAAATAACCTTCAAAATGATAGAATAATCAAGACTTTTAGGAGATAGTGAAAACAAACAAATCAGTTAATAATGTTAATAGACCATTATGGGTGGGAAAGTAAGTATTTCACAGATTTAATAAAAACAGAAAATGTTGAGGGTTTAGAACTAAGGTTTAATTCTTAAATTATTGTTTGTTTAAAGGAATTAAAATTTCTGTTCATCTAAGCCACCTTGAAATACAATTTTATTATGAAAGAAGTGAACATAATGGACCTAAGTTTTCTTAAAAGATCTTTACATCCACCAGCTGTAAGCCCTTTAGAGTCTATATCATAAAACAATGGTAAGAAAAACAGAGGTTGAAACAGCCTTACAAAGTAAGTTTCTCTTTTAAGGTAAAAATAACATATTTGCTTTTGTTTCACAATTGTTTGCCTCACAGTACTCTATTATTTTTAGATTTAGTTTACAGAAACTTTTTGTCAAGAACTGTTCATGAGGCTTAATAATAATCTACCTCCTTTATTATTTATCTTTATGAGACCTGTTGAAGTTTTCGCTTCATTGTTTCTTTTAATGGAGAGAAGGATGATTAGGAAGATCACTTTCCTATACATTGAACAGATGGATGAAAATAATTGAGTGATATTGAATGCTTTACCTACTGGAAAACCTAGGAAAATAGATTTAATATTTAGTAGCAGTTAAAAGGTATCATGTCATTTCATTACTTTTGTTTCTTGGAACAAAATTTTTCAAGTATTTAAGGAAAAAGTCAAAATAGCATTGAAAAATAAAAGTATTAAAAGAAGAGAAGGCACGTTTCCTATTTTCCTCTGAGTCCCTCATTAAAAATCTCTTTTATTTCTTGGGTTCTAATATGCCCAATTTTATTTTATGTCATTGAATCCTATTTTGGTGATCTTAGCATGATTATGTATACAGGATTTAGAAATGTAAGCTAAATGAACTAACAGAATTATGCCATTGACTTAATACATTACTACAAGAAATTCATGTACTTAATACATTACTACAAGAAATTCATGTACTTAATACATTACTACAAGAAATACATGTGACATGTGTCACAATTTTTCCTAGGATAATTCTCTGTTTAATAGGAAAAAAAGCACAAGATACTTTTTGACCACTCATGTCTCTTCTTTAGTTAGAAGTCTCTTTTGAAAGTTAGGCTTGTTTTGCAAAGTTATTCCTGGAGAAGATTGACTAATGGGCAGCATGCCTTATATTATTATTACTCTGAAAAAATAGTTCTGTCTTCTGAGTAACACTATGTACTATGAATACATGATTTTAAAGCATTTATGGCTTTCCTTGAACCCAACACACTTGACAAAACATACTTTGAGAATTCATATTACCATGTTATCTTAAAATGACTTTAAACTAAAGTCTTTACCTAGAGGAAAGTCTACTTTAGTAGACTAAAACATAGTATGAACATCTTACATATTTATTAATATTAATGAATTTCACACTTTGAATTTGATGGAACTTAAATTTCTCAATAGGCTGAATAGGCATAATGGCAAAGTTAAGTAGTAGAGACAAGAGTTCTAGACTTGGGTTGTCTTGATTTATCACATTCTCCGGCAATCAGTTTTCTGTCTTGTAAAATGAGGAAGTTGAAGTAGTTGATGCATACTACAGATATATACATCTACAATTTAAGTTGTTTTATCTTAAATCTAAAAATAAATAAACTTTTTTATTTAGAATGTATTTGTATAAAAAAGTTGTAAAGAGAATATCACCATTACCCTTGTTAGCAACATCTTACATTAGTATAGTATATTAGTCATACTTAAGGAATGAATGAATACATAACTATTAACTAAAGTTTATATTTTAGTTAGATTTCTTTAATTCTTGCCTAATGGTCTTTTATATTCAGGCATCCTATCTAGAATACTATAATCAGTCATCACATCTCCTTAGGCTCTTCTTGACTGTGACAGTTTCCTAGACTTCCCTTGTTTTTGATGATACTGACAATTTTGAGGAGTAGGGAAGTATTTTGTAGAATTATCTTTTGTTGGGATTTGTCTGATGCTTTTCTTTTGATTAGGCTGAGGTTGTAGGTTTTTGAGAAGACCGCAGAGGTAAAGTGTCATTGTCACCACATCACATGAAAGGTATATACTATCAACATGATTTATCACTGTTAATGTTGACTTTGATGACATGAAGTAGTGTTTCTCAACTGAAAATTTACTTCTTTTTCTGCCTACCTATATCCTCGCTTTGAAAGTAGTCATTATGATTAGTCCATACTTAAGGAGTGAGGAGTGATGCTCCACCTTTTTGATGATGGAGTATCTACAATGATTTGCAATTTTACTGCATGGATATTTGTCTTATTGTCTGTTTGTTTATTCAATTATTTATGTTAGTATGGACTCAGAGATATTTATTTTATAGTTTAGGTTATTATATAGTATTACCTAATTATTCCTAAAATCGTTCCAACTTTGGTCATTAGAAGTTCTTTCAGTTGGCTGCTATGTTCCCTTGATATACCCACATCATCATGTGTATGTGTTTAAATACTTTTTGACTCTACAAGATACTTGCAAGTTCATCTTATGAATTTTCCTGTCCCAATTCTAGTGTAGACCATTTATCCAAGAAACCTGATTCTTTTTATTATAGAATGATATTAGGAGCCAAAATCTGAGGGCTGGTATGTTTGTTGCTATTAGAATGTTATTGTGTCTAGGCACTTACAGCCAACAGAAAAGAAATATATGCATGCATACTAAAATTTATTTATTTACAATAATTTTTACAATATTTACAAAATATTTATAATGGTATATCCATCTATACATACAGTAAGCTAAAACATGAATTCATATGAATATCTCTGACTAAAACCAATTACCATATGGGTCATTGAAGCCTTCTCCCCTTGCTTATCTAAAACCTCTCATTTCAACAGTGAGAAACTTGCCTCCCCGCATCTCCCACTCATTTACTTAATTGTTCAAGTCCAGTACAGATGTATAGTAGTGGCATATTTGTTAACCCATAATTCTATCGGAAATAACTTTATCAACTAGAGTTTATTTTCTTATGTAAAGCTCCTTTTGCTTTTAGTCTTACAGATTCCATTCATTTTCCAAGTTACTTAAATAAAATTTTTTTCACCCATTCTTTCAGTTAGGTTGGTTGATGTATATTTGTAACACAGTTGGAATTTTTTATTGTCACAGAGTTCTATGACCTGTAAATCCTCTGACCTGTAATTTTAAAAACTCTATACACATTAAGGTTTACTCATTCTACTGTAATGTGCTATGAATTTGAAAATACAGAGTATCAGGCAGCCACCATAACATTGTTATATAGAATAGTTTCACCACTCTAAAAAAATTCTCTGTATATTACCTGTTTAACAGCTTCACCCCCAACCCAAGTTCCTGACATACCTGATTTGTTTCCTGTATCTATTGTTTTGTCTTTTCCAGAATGTCATATAAATGAAATTGAATTAAATGTCATATAAATGAAAGTCTGTAGCATCATCAGACTAAATATTTTATCTGGCAATATGTATTGAAGTTCATTCATGCCTTTGTATGACTTGATAGCTCACTTCTTTTTATTGTGGAATAGGATTCCAATATATGGATATATCATAGTTTGCTTATCCATTAACCTATTGAAGGACATCTTATTTGTTTCTAGTTTTTGATGATTAGGAATAAAGCTGTTAGAAACATTCATGTGGAGGTTGTTGGTAGGCATATGTTTTTTTTTTCATAATATTTTATTGTCAAATTGTTTTCT
>NC_043700.1:102906625-102962020 GCF_006229205.1 Suricata suricatta | reverse complement strand
CTCCACCATCACCACCACCTCTTTTCCCCCCTCCCCCTTCCCCCTCAACCCTCAGTTCATTCTCAGCATTCAATAGTCTCTCAAGTTTTGCATCCCTCTCTCTCCCCAACTCTCTCTCCCTCCTCCGCTCCCCCTGGTTCTCCATTAGGTCTCTCTTGTTTTCCTGCTAGACCTATGAGTGCAAACATATGGTTTCTGTGGTGTCATGCTGAGTGAAGTAAGCCAAGCAGAGAAGGTAGGCATATGTTTTGAAATAATTCGGGTAAATGCTTAGAAGAGTGATTTCTGGATCATATATTAAGAGTATGTTTAGCTTTGTAAGAAACTACTAATATGTCTTCCAAAGTGGCCATACCAGTTTTTCCCCTACCAGCAGTGAATGAGACTCTTGCTCTGCATCCTAGCCAGACGTTGGTATTATCTTTTTTAAAAGCCATTCTAATAAGTGTACAATGGTATCTGATGTATCTTATTATTATTTTAATTTGCATTTCTCTAGTGACATTTGATGTTTATCTTTTACCCACAGACTTATGTGCCATCCATATATTTTTTTGATAAGGTGTCTTTTCAGATTTTTTATCCAATTTTTAATTGAGTTATTTGTTTCTTATTCTTGAATTTTAAGAGTCTATATATTTTTGATAGAAATCCTACAGGAGAGAGATTTTATCATGAATGAATGTTGAAATTTTCCAAATAAATTTTTCTGCATAAACTAATGATTATATTGGTTTTTTTTTCTAAAACTGGTTTATATGGTAGATTATATTGATTGATTTTTAAGATAGTATACCTGGAATAAATCCCATTAGGTGAAGGTGTTATGTTTCTATACTGTGGAATCAAATTGTTAGAGAGTTTTATTTATGCTTATGAGAAATGTTGGTCTGTTTTTTTGCTTGTTTGTTTGTTTGTTTTGCTTCTGTTTTTTGCAATGTCTTGACCTGGATTTTGTTACACAGTAATGTTGATCTGGAATGAATTGGGAAATGTTTCTTCTGCTTCTATGTTTTAGAAGAAATTGTGGCCAATTCCTATTATTTCTTTTTTTAAATGTTTAGCAGAATTCACCAGTGATCCAATCTGGTCTGATGTTTATTTTATCTTATTTTTTAATTGTGGTATAATTAAAAGGAAACATTCTATATATTTTAGATGTACAACCTGATGTTTTCACATATGTATGCATCGTGAAATGATTACTACAATTAAACTAATGAACATATTCATCACTTCACATAGTTACTATTTTTCTTTTGTGCTAAGAACACTTAAGATCTACCATCTTAGCAAAAATTTTAAGTGTACAATGAAATTTTATTATATATGGCCACCATGCTGAATATTAGATCTCCAGAACTTACTCAACCTGAATAACTGAAACTTCTAACACCTTCACTGACATTTCTCCACTTCCCCCAGCCCCTCAGCCTATGGCAACCACTGTTCTCTTGTCCTCTGTATGAGTTCAGCTTTGTCAGATTCCATGTATAAGTGAAATAATTTGGTGCCTTATTATTGGAAGGTTATTAATTATTGATTTAATTCCTTTGATAGATATTGTTGCATGAGTTTTGGGAGTTTGGTGTCTTCTAAGGAATTGGTCAATTTCAATTATGTCTTCAAATTTGTGGGCCTTCAGTTTCTCACGGCATTCCTTTATTATTCTTTTAATGTCCGTGGGAGAAGTAGTTATGACTCCTGTTTTATCTCTAATATTGGTAAATTGAATATTTTCTTTTTTTCTACATAAACTGGCTAGACATTCATGAACTGAGGGCTTTTTAAAGAGCCAGGTTTAATAGAACCAGCTTTATTGTTATTGATTTTCTCTGTCATTTTCCTCTTTTTAATTTCTTTGGTTTCTGCTTTTCTTTCTCCAATTTCCTAATGTAAGAGCTTCAGTTATTGACTTAAGATTTTCTTCTTTTCTGAAATATGCGTTTGTGCTATAAATTTCCCTCCAAGCACTGCTATTGCTGCGTAGCACAGATTTTGATAAGGTGTATTTTCATTTTCTTCTATTTCAAAATATTTTAAAATTTCTTTTAAACCTTCCACTTTGATACATGGATTATTTTAAAAGGTGATATTTAATTCTAAATATTTGGAGATTTTCCTGATTTCTCTCTTTTACTGATACCCAGCTCAATGTCATCTTGTTCTGATAGACAACATACTATTTATAATTTCTATGATTTTAAAATTTTTTGGCATATTTTATAACCTAGAATTCAATCCATCTTGATGAATATATCATTTGAGTTTGAAAAGAATGTGTATTCTGCTGTTGAATGGAGTGTTCTAAAATGTGAATTACATCAGTTTGATTCATAGTGCTGTAAGAATTTATATTTTTACTGATTTTTTGCAAACATTATCAATAACTGAGAGAGAGGTATTGAAGTTTCCAACTTTAATACTGGCTTTATCTGCTTTCCTTTAAGTTCTGTCAATTTTTGTCTCATTTATTTTCATGATCTTTTGTTAGATGAATGCATTATTACATTTGTTATATTTTCTAAGAGAACTGGCCCTTTTATCATTATGCAATGTCCTTTTTATGCCTGATAATATTTATTATTCTGAAGTCTGCTTTGTCTGAAGTTATATAACTACTTTTTCTTTTGATTAATGTTAGTATGACATATCTGTACCTGTATCTTTCATTTTATCTTATATGAATCTTTGTATTTAAAGTGATTAGTGTAGACAATATATACTTGGGTGTTATTTTTGTATCCACTCTGACAATCTCTCTTAATTGGTATATATAGATCATTTTACATTTAAAATAGGTGTTGATACAATTGAATTTACATCTACAATGTTTGTAATTGTTTTCTATTCATGGAATTTATTATTTTTCCCTTTTATGCCTTCTCTGTCTCTCACTTGCCATCTGGAGATGTCTTTAGGTCTAAAATGAATCTCTTGTAGACTATGTTGTTTTTTATTGGATCATTTAGTCCATTTGCATTCAGAATAATTATTGATAAATATGAATTTAGTGCCATTTTATTATTGTTTTGTCATTTTTTTCTGGAGAAAAAGCCAGAGTAGCCATACTTATATCAGACAAACTAGATTTTAAACCAAAAACTCTAACAAGAGATGAAAAAAGGCACTATCCCATAATAAAGGGGTAATCCAACAAGAATATCTAACAATTATAAATATTTATATCCCCAATTGGAAGCAAACAAATATATAAAACAATTGATAACAAACATAAAATATCTCATTGACAATAATACAATACTAGGGGACTTTAACACCAAACTTGCATCAATGGACAAATCATCTAAGTAGAAAACTGAGCAAGGAAACAGTGGCTTTGAATGACACACTAGACCAGAGCACTTAACAAATATATTCAGAAAATTTCATCCTAAGCACAGAATGCACATTCTTTTCAAGTGCACATGGTACAGTCTCCAGAATAGATCACATACTGGGTCACAAATCAATCCTCAACAAGTTCAAAAAGATTGAGATTATATCACATGTATTTTCAAACCACAGCACTATGAAACTTGAAGTCAACCACAAGAAAAAAACTTGGAAAAAAGAACAAATACATGAAGGTTAAAGAACGTCCTACTAAAGAGTGAATGTGTTAACCAGGAAATTAAAGAAGAAATTAAAGAAAAGACATGGAAACAAATGAAAATGAAAGCACAATAGTCCAAAAACCTTTGGAATGTGACAAAAAAAGGTCACAGTAGGAAGTATATACAACACAGGCCAACCTCAAGAAGCAAGAAAATCTCAGATACAAAACCTAACCTTACACTAAAAAGAAGCTAAAAATAGAAAAACAAATGAAGTCTAAAGCCAGGAGAAGAAGGGAAATAATAAAAATTAGAACAGAAATAAATGATATAGAAACAAATGAACAAACAAAAATCAAAACATATAATGAAACCAGGAGCTGGTTCTTTGAAAAGATTAATGAAATAGATAAACACTTAACCAGACTTATCAAAAAGAAAAAAACCGAAATAAAATCACTAATGAAAGAGGAGGTACCACAACCAACACCAGAGACATATAAACAATTATAAGAGAATATTATGAAAAAATATATGCCAACAAATTGGGAAATTTGGAAGAAATATATAAATTCCTAGAAACATATAAATTACCCAAACTGAAACAGGATGAAATAGAAAACTTGAACAGTCCCATAACCTGCAAAGAAAAGGAATCGGTAATCTAAAATCTCCCAACAAACAAAAGTCCAGGGCTGGATGGCTTTATAGGGGAATTCTACTAGATACGTAAAGAAAGCTTAATCCTATTTTACACAAAGTGTTAAAAAAATATAGAAATGGAAGGAAAACTTCCCGACTTTTCCCACAAGGCCAGCATTGCTCTGATTCTAAAACCAGACAAAGAGAACTATAGACCACTATCCCTGATGAACTTGGATGCAAAAATTCTCAACAAAATATTAACAAATCAAATTCAATAGTACATAAAAGAAGTATTCACCATGATCAAATGGGATTTCTTCCTGGGTTGCAAAGGTGGTTCGATAAACACAAATCAATCAACGTGATACACCACATTAATTAAAGAAAGGAAAGAACTATATGATTCTCTCAATAGATGCAGAAAGAGCATTTGACAAAGTACAGCATCCATTCATGATAAAAACCCTCAACAATGTAGGGATAGAGGGAACATACCTCAACATCATAAGAGCCATATATGAAAAACCCACAGCTATTATCAGCTTTAATGGGGAAAATGGAGCTTTTCTTCTGTGGTCAGGAACAAGACAGGCATGTCCATTCTCACCATTGTTATTTAGCATAGTGCTGGAAGTCAGAGCATCAGCAATCAGACAACAAAAAGAAATAAAAGGCATCCAGATCAGCAAGGAAGAAGTCAAACTTTCACCACTCATAAATGACATGATACTCTATCCCAAAAGTCTAACCCAAAAGACTGCACCTAAAATTTGCTAGAATACATGGATTTAATTAAGGCACATGATTTAAAAAAATCAATGTACAGAAGTCTGTTGCATTTCTCTATACCAATCTGAAGCAGCAGAAAGAGAAATCAAGGAATCAATCCCATTTAAATTGCATCAAACAGCATAAAATATGAAGGGATAAACCTAACTCAAGAGGTAAAATATCTATACTTTCAAAACGATAAAACACTAAAAGAAATTAAAGATAACACAAAGAAATGGAAAAATATTCCATGTTCATTAATTGGAAGAATAAATATTGTTAAAATGTCTATATTATCCAAAGCAATCTACACATTTAATGCATTCCTCATAAAAATAATTTCCCACAGAGCTAGAACAAACAATCCTAAAATTTGTATGGAAACATGAAAGACCCCCAATAACCAAAGCAATCTTGAAAAGGAAGAGCAAAGCTGGAGGCATTATGATTCTGGACTTCAAGTTATATATCATCAAGACAGTATGGTACTGGCACAAAAGCAGACACACAGATCAATGGAACAGAATAGAGTAGCCAGAAATGGACCCACACACAAATGTGTGGCCAACTAATTTTTGACAAAGCAGGAAAAATATCCAATGGAAAAAAGACAGTCTCTTCTAAAATGGTGTTGAGAAAACTGGACAGCAACATACGGAAGAACAAAACTGGATCACTTTCTTACACCATACACAAAAATAAATTCAAAACAGAGGAAAGACATAAATGTAAGACAGGAAACCATCAAAATCCTAGAGGAGAAAACAGGCAACAACCTCTTTGACCTTGGCTATAACAGTTTCCTAGACTTGTCTCTGGAGGCAGAGAAAACAAAACCATAAGTGAGCTACTAGGATTTCATGAAGATAAAATCTTCTTCCAAACAGCAAAGGAAACGATCAACAAAACTGAAAGGCAGTTGAAATAATGGGAGAAGATATTTGCAAATGACACATAATGGATAAAATGTTAGTATCCAAAATCTGTGGAGAACTTATCAAACTTAGTATCCAAAAACCAAATAAGCCAGTGAAGAAATGGGCAGAAGACATGAGTAGATATTTTTCCAAAGAAGACAACCAGATGCCTAACAAACACATGAAGAGATGCTCAACATCACTCATCATCAGGGAAATATAAGTCCATATTACATTGAGATACTACCTCACACCTGTAAAAATGGCTAAAATTAATAACCTAGGAAACAACAGATGTTGATGAGGATGCTGAGAAAGGGGAGCCCTTTTGCCTCACTGTTGGTGAGATTGCATACTCAACTCTAGGAAACATTATCGAAGGTCCTCAAAAGTTAAAAAGAGAACTCCCCTGTGACCCAGAAGTTGCACTACTGGGTATTTATCCAAAAGATATAAGAGTGCTGATCCAAAGAGGCACGTGCACTCCCAATGTTTATAGCATTATTGTCAACAGTAGTCAAATTAATAGAAAAAGCTCAAATGTCCATCAACTGATAAATGGATACACACACACACACACACACACACACACACCAGAATATTACTTGGTGATAAAAATAATGAAATCTCGTCATTTGCAACACCATGGGAAGAACTAGAGTGCATTATGTTAAACGAAATAAGCCAATTAGAGAAAGACAAATATTTGATTTCACTCATGTGCAATTTAAGAAACAAAACAGATGTACATATGGGAAGGGAAAGAAAAATAAAATAAGATAAAAACAGGGAAGCAAACCACAAGAGAGCTTAAATATAGAGAAGAAACTGAGGGTGGGAGGTGGGAAAAATGGGTGATGAGCATTAAAGAGGGCACTTGCGAGGATGAGCACTGGGTGTTATATGTAAGTGATGAATCACTAAATTCTACTCCTGAAATCAATTCTATACTATATGTTAACTAACTTGAATTTAAATAAAAAGAAATTGCAGTCTAAATCTCAAAATAAAATACTGACTGCATAACTGCATAGTTTTGAAGGAAGAACAGAAGCTGGTTTAAAAACCTGGGTGGTTCAGTTGTTTAAGTGTCCGGCTTTGGCTCAGGTCATGATCTCATGGTTCATGGGTTCGAGCCCCGTGTCAGGCACTGTGCTGAAAGCTAGCTCAGAGCCTGCAGCCTGCTTCAGATTCTGTGTCTCCTTCTCTCTCTGACCGTCCCCTGCTCATACTGTCTCTCTCTGTCTCTCAGAAATAAATTTTAAAAAATTTTTTAAAAAATCAAATTCACTATACAATCTGTAACAACCAGTTCTCAAAAGTACAGTCACCAGGCACACAGCATCAGCACCTCCTGGGAAATGGTTAGAAATTCAGACCCACTGAGGGGTGCCTGAGTGGTTCAGTCAGTTGAGAGGGTTGAGAATCAGACTCTTGATTTTGATTCAAGTCATAATCCCAGAGTTGTGGGATCAACCCTCACATCAGGCTCCCTGAGTGCTGAGTCCTGAGCAAGCAGCCTACTTAGGATTCTCTCCCTCTGCCCTCTCCCACACGTGTGTTCTCTCTCAAAATAATAAAATAATGAAATGAAATGAAATGAAATAAATTAAAAAATGCAGACCCATTGACTCTTACTCCAGATCTATTGAATCAGAAACTCTGAGGGTGGGACCTAGTTTATCTGTTTTTATAAATCCAGCATGGGATTCTGAATCTCTAAAATTTGAGAACTCAAATTATAGGGATCCAGAAGAAAACAATCACCAATAACTCAAAGAGCAAAGGTGTATTAGAGTTTTGTCACCTTTTCTTAACCTTTTGAATCCTGCTTCTTTCTCTCCTTTTATATCTTCACTATTCTTTATTATTTTAATAATATATGTTTCTTCTTTCATTAAATGTGGCCACTGCTAAAAGTTTAGTACCACTAATTTAGGCAGTCAGCTTGAATTCCTACCTTAAAAGATTATGTTTAATTGGAGATCAGATTAGCAATTAGCATTCAGTTGATTTTAAAAAGTCTCACCACAACCCTGATTAAATTATCTCAAGTAGAATTTTACAGTTGAAAGAGGGAAAATAATTTATGTATTTTCATTTTGCTCAAGGTCCATTAAAATGTAAACTTACTACATGATGTTAAATATGGCATTTAATGTATTTTACTTTAACATTTACTATTACATTTACTGTTAAAAGGAGAAAATAATTAGAGTCTCTTCTATGATTTTTTTCATGGTAATGCATGAATAGAAAAATTAACAGAAATAAAAATATAAAGGAATCTAAAGGAAAAAATAAGGATAAGGAACAGAGGAAGGAAAGCATTATGAAAGGAGGTGGAAATGTGTCAGATGGAGTGAAGAGAATCTGTCATGCAGAACAATGAGAAGAAATAAGGCTGCATATGTGAACATTGTAAGTCACATAAATCAGTTAAAGGACTTGGACTCAGGAAAACTGACTTAGTCCTGTTTCTACCATTGATACAATGAGCTTATTTCAATCTTGCTGTATCTTTTTTTCCATTTGCCCTCTGAGGAAGAGGGATGTTTTTGTTTTGTTATGTTTTGTTTTTTGCCTCTAAAGAAATCAAAGCCCAAATATTTGAGTACTGTATCCCAGGCTGAGGAAGAGGGATCTCAATATCTACTTACACCTACTGCATGGGAAAGTAAATGGTAAGTAATAATGCTGTAGAAATGTTACTTTCTTTTTCTTAACCCGAAGACAGAATTGAAGGGCTTGCTTAACTCCTGTTCCCCATATCTTATTGGACTTTGTAAACACAAATGACATGTTAGGGGAAAAAATACCTGTAGAATTCAAGAGACACTAGACATCCTTTCCCACTTCTCTTATCTTAAAAATTCAGTGTAATTTTAAGCCTTGGGAAGTTAGCTTAAAGTCAAATACTAATGAACAACAAATACTAGACTCAAACCCAGGATCTTTAATAATTATTATGTGTTTAGGGGATAAATGTAAGGGCTGAAAAGGAAAGTAACATATACTTAGCTGTAAATATTTTCTTCTTTAAATTCTTTAAATTTATGGATAACATTATGGTAACAAAAGATGGAAAACAACAGCAATATATCTGAAACCTTTTTGACCTTAGACCCAGCAATTTCTTGCTTGGCATATTTTCAAAGACAAAGGAATTAAAGGTAAAAATGAATTATTGAGACTTCATAAAGATAAAAAGCATCTACACTGCAAAGGAAACAGTCAACAAAACTAAAAGGCAACCGACAGAATGGGAAAAGATATTTTCAAATGACATATCGAATAAAGGATTAGTATGCAAAATCTATAAAGAACTTACAAAACTCAACACCTGAAAAACAATCCAGTGAAGAAATGGTCTGAAGACATGAATAGATACTTTTCCAAAGAAGACATCCAGATGGCCAATAGACACATGAAAAGACCCTCACCATCACTCATCATCAGGGAAATACAAATCCAAACCACACTGAGATCCCACCTTACATACGTCAGAGTGGCTAAAATTAACAACTCAGGAAACAAGAGACGTTGGCGAGGATGTGGGGAAATGGGAACCCTCTTGTACTGCTGATAGGAATGCAAGCTGGTGTAGCCACTCTGGAAACAGTGTGGAGTTTCCTAAAAAAAATTAAAAAACAGAACTACCTTGTGGCCCAGCAATAGCACTACTAGGAATTTATTCAAGGGATACATGAGTGCTGATTCATAGGGGCACATGTACTGCCAATGTTTATAGCAGCACTTGCAACAATAGCTAAATTATGGAAAGAGCTTAAATGTCCATCAACTGATGAGTGGATAAAGAAGATGTAGTTTACATATACAATGAAATACTACCTGGCAATGAGAAAGAGTGAAATCCTGCTATTTGTAGCAACATGGATGGACCTGGAGGGTATAATTCTAAGTGAAATAAGTCACTCAGAGAAAGAGAGATATCATATGTTTTCACTCATATGTGGAACTTGAAAAACATAACAGAAGACCATGGTGGGGGGGGAAGGGGAAAATATTTACAAACAGAGTGGGAGGGAGGCAAACATTAAGAGACTCAAATATAGAGAAACAACTGAGGGTTGATTGGGGGATAAGGGAAAGGATAAAACATTAAGGAGGGCACTTGTAGGGATGAGCAGTGGGTATTATATGTAGGCGATGAATCATGGGAATCTACCCCCAAAACCAAGAGCACAGTGTATAAACTGTATTTTAGCCAACTTGACAATAAATTATATTTAAAAAAAAAGAAAATGTATTATTTAAAAGTTTATTTTAAGAGAGGGAGAAAGCAACTGGGAAGGGGCAGGGAGAGAGGGAGAGAGAGAATTCCAAACTGTCAGTGCAGAGCCCCACTTGGGACTCAGTCCCACCAACTGTGAGATCATAACCTGAGCCGAAATCAAGAGTCAGAGGACACTTAACCAACTGAGCCACACAGGAACCCCTGAAAATACATTTTGGTTTGCCTAAAATTCACCAAAAAAGCAAATTCAAGACTGTTATACTCAACTAGACTGCTCTGCATAAGCAATGCAAAGCACCATTTAAGAAGAATGTTGTCCCTAAATTATATGTATCATAAAGCTTTGAAAATGAAATTCAGGAGCACCTGGTTGGCTAAGTTGGTTAAGTGTCTAATCTGGCTCAGCTCTGGTCATGATCTCACAGTTCATAAGTTTAAGCCCCAAACTGGGCTCTCTGCTGTCATCATAGGGTCCATTTTGGATCCTGTGTTTCCCTCTCTCTGTGCCCATCCCCCACTCTCCCTCTCAAAAATAAACAAAAGCATCCAAAAACTACATATTAAAAAAAGGAAATGAAATTCAATTTAACTGAACTAAATTCTTAAGTACTTGCTATCTTCTTCCAAGAACAACTTGTATGTTCATAGTAAATAAAAAGGGATAAGCCACACTTTTTATTCAGAAGAAGCCCGGTCTCCTATAAGAAAATATGCATATATACTATTGTTACACAAGTCAAACTATGAGTCATGCTATAATTAAAGTTTGAAATTTACATATATAAATTATATATATGTTCATTTATGATTCATATTTAAAGTTTAACATATTTCCAAGTCCAAAGGCACTGTGATAAAAAGTAGTAAGGGAATTCTAGGTCTAGGTTAAGCAACAATGCAATTTACATATTATTAATGGCAGAGTATAATTGAGTAATAAAATTCTGGGTCATTCTCATTTTTGATAATTTGATGAAAGTTTCCTCAAAAGTGAGCAAGTTCTATACGATAGGTCCTAGACTTTTTCTATTGGCTCATTGCCCAGACTGCTCAAAGATTTCAGGTAAAGTAGAAAATCTGAATGGATAATAGGGTATACATATGAAATGTGTAATTTTTTATAGACTCAGGAGACACAGAAGGAATCATTCTTACAAAGTGAAGTAGATCTCTGACAACCTGTTTGCTTTCTACAGAAAATGTCAAGTTTTGGCTCGTTCAACAAGTCAACCATGACCTCACAGATAAAATCATAGATGAGAACAGCAGCTGTACCTGAATATGGGGCTATTTTCTTATTTAATTGTTTTTGTATGGTCATGATTGCAATATAGTCACACATTCTCCCAGCATGACTGCTAGTGGAAATACCTTTCATTTTTTTAATTCTGGTACATAGATAGTTCTAAATGTCTATTTTTTTAATCCACCATACGTTGATGTTGTGTCTAGCTACCACAACAAAACTTACATGTTTGTAAGAAACTCCAGAATCTTTCTATATATGGCGGTAACAGAAAAGACATTCCATTCTCATTGCTTTGTACATGGAAAATGCCATTTTTAGAATTTTTTCAAACTATGCCAAGAAACTGTACTGTTTGGCCTGAGAAAGCTTAATGGCAAGTATCTGCCAACTCCTGCTACTTTTGTGAGGTCATTGCTAAGCCATCTTTTGAAATGTTTATGCCAACAGCTTTTCCATGATGATAATTAATAGGCTTTTCCTGAGAAGTAAATTTAATACAGCTACTTTTCCATTTGATTTGAAATAAAGTGCATCTTTACTAAAAGAATTCATATATTCTTTTAACTAAGTATATGTAGTCTGTTTGTTCTAGACATTGCATAAACATAGGATTCAAACAGACCTTGAAAAGTCATCTAGTATAATACCCTGCCTTTTTTCAATATAGCAAATAGCATGACCACTGCACACATTAGTTCTATCTGGATTAGGGATGATTCAGGGCCCTAAGGTAGAAGCCAAGTAACCAAAGTAATAGTGAGGCACTTAAGGAATTATGGAGCCATTTTTTATCAGCCTGAATAGTTTATATACTTCAAAAGAGTTCCATATTTTATCAACTGATACATATTAGTTGAATATTAGCTATGGTAATATCCAAATCAAGCATGGAAAGCTGACTCTTTTCTGGGACCCTAAAATACATCTCTAATTGATCATGGGACCATTTCCTGCTGAATCTAAATAAGGTCTCAAATTCTGTCTCAAATCAATCAAAGCAAGCTGTGTATTTTGAGAAAACAACAACTTCTCATCTGTGATCTGCAAGAATTTTAAAGAGATGAGAATTCAAAACTTTATTTTAGTTCCAATTATTCTGGAAGGTCAGTATTATCTTTCATATAGCACTCCAGTTCTCTCCTCAAGGAAAAGTTTATTCAATTCCACGGGCTCACATTGATATTCAAATATATCTTTCTCTGAAGTCTTACAGTATTTCCTGTGAATCACACAAGTTAGCACTTGGTTACACAATAATTTCTATTACTCTCTAATTGTTTCATGTTTGATGCCTTGCTCCTTTTAGCAAAATGAGCAGCTATTGTTTAATAAAAATGTGATATGTGTAATAAAACATACATTATATATGCAAATATATACTATAAATATAATATATATTATATGTCATATTATTTCTACTCCTTATATTGTATTTATATATTATATTATATATATTTCTTTTATATGTATCCATATATTATACATATTGCCTATATTTGTTGTTACTTATATATTTATTGCTACTTTAATAAATTATCATGAACTTAGTGGCTTAAGGCAACACAATTATATTACGTACAGTCATGTAGGTTTAAAATCCAAAAATGCATCTCACTGGGCCAAAATCAAGATGTTGGCAGGGCAGATTCCTTTTTTTTTTTTAATTTTATAAGTTTATTTATTTATTTTGAGAGAGACAGAGACAGAATGAGTAGGGGAGGGGAAGAGAGAGAAGGAAGGAGAGAAAACTAAGCAGGCTACACCCTGTCAGTGCGGAGCCTAATGTGGCGCCTGAACCCACGAAACCATGAGATCATGACCTGAGCTGGAACCAAGAGTCAGATGCTCAGCCAGCTGAGCCACCCAGGCACCCCCAGAAGATTTCCTTATGAAAACTATAGCAGAGGTTTATTTCTTTGCTTTTCCTAGCTTCTTGCTGTTATTAAAATTTAGGCAACAGATAAATCACTTTACCATAAAAAAAAGGGTTTCACTTTTTCATTTTGGTTTCATAGGCACTATGTTTTTGTGAGAATGATAGGGTTTACATAAACATGTTGACTTTATCTTGCTTTAGCCAATGAATATGTAAAAGAGGTGAACAGTGCCGGCTCATGAGGAACTGCTATTGGCAAATTTGTGTAAAATCTTTGATTATCTCATATGAAAACTAGATTTTTAAGATTATTCTCAATATTTTAAAAATAAGTATTTAAAAACACTTTTGAATGTTTACTAATTATAAAAGCCATTTTCAAAAATAACATGCCGTAATGTATATATGTTACATGTATATATACATGAAGTAACATGCAGCCAGCAAACCAAACTCTGGAGTTTCTGGACTTGGACATCTGGGTATCACAGCCCTTGCACTCTCACTTTTATGAATATTGTGTGAGAGAAGCATCAGTCTGGTATTTTACCATCACTTTACACTTAGAAAGAGCCAAATTAAAAAAACCACCAGTTAACCACAGCATAATTCTTTAGGAAACCCCTTGATAATGTCATTTTCTTCAATATTTGTTAACTATAAAATATAAATAATTGGGCTACCTTAATTCAACTTTTTCCAGGGGACTGGGAATTTTGGACATCCTAAGTTGTTCATATATCAAAACTTTGGTCTTCATGCTAAAATTAGCAATCATTGCAGACTTGGCTGATTAGACTGATTGTTCCTCACTAAGAAATGTGTTATATGGCTATGAATTGAGCACTGTGGACATGATTGGCTAACTTTCTACTGTGTAATTAGAAAGACCAGCATGATACCCTCGTACTATAATGCTCACTGAGACTCTGTTTATTAATGTGTGTGTGTGTGTGTGTGTGTATGTTGTGCTCCTTTCCTGGATTCCGTTGATTTTAAGATTTTTAATAAAATTTTATAATTAAGCCAGTATCAATAAGAGAATGTCACAAACTCAGTGTTACAAATACTATTGATGACATTTTGATTTTCCCATAACAGCAGAGACCAGTTCGCTACGGCTTAGGCCTTTGAATTGACCATTCTTAGTATTTTAAACTAAGGGATAAACTTATGAGTACCTAATTTATTCCAGCACTTTGTTCAGGACTTAATAATGCATTCATTAATTTAATCCACTTCAGAAATTGTACTCTTCGTCCTTATTCTGTCTCCTTGTTTCATTATACTGTATATGTCAATATTTAAAAATACAAAGTAATTGAAATTTACTATATATTGTACTGCAAAAATAGGCAGAGGATATATTTCACCTTTTCCTTGATCTCTTGACTATATCCTCAAACTGTTGCACACTGGATACGAAATGTGGATGTTCTCTCTGTGAAGCTGGGCAACACAGGAGTTTCATGGCACGCTAGACAGACTTGTGGTTGTCCACTCTGCGGATACACCCTAGGCATCACAGCCCCTGCTGCCAGGCTGCACACGTAAGAGCAAGTGTGTGTGAGACAGGGTGGTTGGGAAATATGTCTACCTGGCGATTTGCACAGTAAAGTAGCTGAGGTGCATCCTGGTTAAAACCCACGTGTCACGAGAGCTTTGGTGTTTCCCAAAGGCTTCTGGGCTTGAGGCACATGGGACAAAGGCTGTGTGTTGTGGATTCACTCCGGAGAGCTGTCGTCACCTGCATATGTTCCTTACCCTGATGCCAGCACCTAGGAATCATGGCTTTACCCACAGCCATTTGTTTATGATTCCAGCACTTTATGTCCCCTCACAAATGCTGTTCTGAGTATAAAAAATGAACAGATTTCTCATCACAAGCCTGCTTGTCTTTCTTTTCTCTTTTCCTTCTGTTTTTCTTTTGGATTTCTCCTATTTTAGCAATAATAACTACATTTATTGACTAATCCCCATGTACCAGCCTTCAAGTTAAACACTTTATGTGCACAATGATATTGAAGCAGCATCATAATGTTATGATATAGATATTGTCAACCATCTGTTGTAGATGGCAAAACTGAGGCTCAGAGAGGTTAAGACACTTCAGGTCTCACAGCTAGTATGAGCTGTGACTTTATGTTACAAGGAATAATTATGTTGCTTAAAGTGGATGTATCTTGATGATCAGTCTGCCATGGACATGGAATAACACTATGGAGAGGCATGTGAAAATGAAAGAGATTTTCACAGTCCTAGAGCAGCCAAGTACCTGCATGCTGTGCAGGAGGCCACCCAGAAAGAGCACCATGGGAATGGGGGCTCAGAGAAGCAGATGGGAAACTGAGAGCATGACTATCTACAGACAAGCACCTATATTGGGGGTCAGAGTGAAGTATACAAACAAAAAGGTGAGGGAATTTCACTGATATATTTGAACATTAAGTCATGGTCACGAGAAGGTAAGAAGGGGAACTTGTGGCAGTGGCCAACCCTATCCCACGCTGCACCTGGTCATCTAGGTCGGGTTCTCACAGCCTATTTGTGAGGTAGTTGAGGCATCAGGAAAATAAGAAATTTTAAACATTTGCCATATAAACTCTAACTGAAATGTGTCAAATTCCCAAGTATCAACTTAAAACCATAAACCTTCCTGCTCCTTATTAAATTTCACTGGTACAGATCTTTATAGTTATTTTTAAAATATATCAGGGCATCTGGGAGGCTCAGTCTGTTTGGGGACTTCAGCTCAGGCCATGATCTCACAGATCATGGGTTTGAGACCCACATTGGGCTCTGTGCAGACAACTCAGAGCCTGGAGCCTGCTTTGGATTCCATGTCTCCCTCTCACCTTCTGCCCCTCCCCCACTCATGCTATGTCTCTCTCTCTCTCTCTCTCTCTCTCTCAAAAATAAATAAACATTTAAAAAGTTTTAAACATATTAATATCTTTATTCCCATGCTTCCTCTTTAGCTCCTTCAGGTTAAATGATTCTAAAATCTTCAGGTGATATCCTTAAACACTGGTTGTTGTCTTACAATATGACATTTGAACAGATTTTTCATCACTAAATCTTTTGCAAATGATAAAAAGGCCGATGGAATATGCACATTTTAGGTAACTTAAATAGTTTTTAATCGAGAGAAAAAGGACAAAAAGGATTTTCTTTATTCATGGGAGAAATTTAAAATGTTCTCAACTGTAAGTGACAGGTGTTATTAAAATAGCTCCCACAGTTTTTGTATCCAGCTTAGAACATATAAATATGGATTTAAAAAGGCATTTTATCCAGGGTAACCACTTTTCTTTAAAATGTACTTCTTGATGCATTATTGCCTTCAAAGCAGAGGTCCAATTTTCAGTCAAGTATAATTTTATTACTATCATCTCTTTTCATTCCCAGTGTCCCCCAAATTAGATTTATTTATTTATTTGTTTATAAATTTAAATCCAAGTTAGTTAAATATAGTCTAATAATGATTTCAGCAATAGAATTTTTTGTTCATCAATTACATATAAAATCCAGTGCTCATCCCAGAACTGTCCACTTTACTGACCCTCCTCCCTTTAGCCCTGCTCTGCACCCAATACCCCATCAACAACCCTGTTGGTTCTCTGTATTTAAGAGTCTCTTATGGTTTGTCTCCCTCTCTGTTTTTATATTATTCTTCCTTCCTTTCATGTATGTTCATCTGTTTTTCCCTTCAATTCCATATGAGAGTGAAATCGTATATTTGTCTTTCTCTGTCTATTTCACCTAGCATAATATGCTCTACTTGCATCTACGTTGTTACAAATGGCAAGATTTTATTCTTTTTGACTGCCCAGTAACAGTTTATTGTATGTACATAACACATCTTTTTTTAACAATTCATCAGTCAATGGACATTTGGGCTCTTTCCATAATCTGACTCTTGTTGATAGTACTGCTGTAAACATTGGTATGCATGTTCCACTTTGAATCAGAGGGTTTTTTTAACCATTGGACAAATATGTAGTAGTGTAATTGCTGGATCATAGGGTAGTTCTATTTTTAATTTCTTGAGGAAACTCCATACTGTTCTCCAGAGTAGCTGCACCCATTTGCATAACCATGAGCTGTGCAAAAGTGTCCCCCCTTTCTCTGCCTCTTCACCAACATCTGGTTTTCCCTGTTTTGTTTGTTCATTTTAGCCATTCTGACAGGTGTGAGGTAGCAACTCCTTATGGTTTGATTTGTATTTCCCTGATGATGAGTGATGTTGAGCAAATGCAATGAAACCCAAATGTAGTTACATTCTGTTTTCCTTAGAACCAAAACTATGAAGGACTGTACATTAAGCAGGTGGAGTGACCTGTGCTTTGGAGGGTACAGATGGGTGTGACCTTGTGTAACAGCTTCGTTCTCTACTAGATGGCACTGCTTAGCTTACTGGGGTGGATTAGTGTTCGTGTGTGCATGAGAGTTGGAAATGGCGTCACTCAGCTCCTAGTCTCTGATGAAGGAACTTTGTCCTCTCACCAACCCATAATCAAGCACCTCTCCTTTGTCTCAGGCCTCCATCCTTCATCCATTCTCTGCCTCCTCCCTGTCTGTGTCCAAGTTACGAGCCTTCCAGGTGGCACCTCCCTCCAGAGTTTTATCTCAGATGGGGTTTTGTTTCAAAATCCCACACTTCAGAGCCCCCCTATCCTCCACCTTAGACCTGCCCCAACTCTTTAGGAGAGGGTCTCACTGAGCAATGTCCAGGGGCAGGCTAGCCCCAGAAACCATTCATGTGATAAGGCAGTGGCAGAGGTTCAGAGAGTACGGAAAATCACAACACACAGCTGGCTCCTGGTTTTGCAGCACTTTGGTATCTTTGTCCCAATACCAGCAGACTCTCTGGGGCTACTCTCCAGGGTCTGCTGGGACCTTTGCCTGTGGGAAGGCTGTATGACCTCTACAAAATGCACTCCAAGCAGGGGAACTGCTTTTCTCCATGTGGCACATGAACCCCCTCAGAACTCCTGCCAGCTCCTGGGGATTCTCCCTACTTCCTCATCAGAGCACCGCCAGGCACTTCAGCTCCAAAACTTTAGACTCTGCACTCCACTGTTTACAGAATCTGGGTGGCATTGAAACCCTTTAGTTTCTCCCCATCAGTGGTTTTGGAAAACAGATTTCTTGTTCAGTCCACTGCTAGTGTTTTCATTCTTTCTCTCTCTTTCTCTCCTGCTACATTAGGGAGGAGTGCTTTCCTTGCATGATCCCAGTACACCACACTCTCCCCCTTTCCCTCTCTCTCTGTCTTCTCTCTGTGAAAATGGCTCCCTAACCTTTGTGCCTTTTCACTTCCCCTGTTCACCTCTCCCTACCATGCACCTGCTGAGTTCTGTGGCTCAACTATGCAGATTGTTGCATTAATCCTCAAATCAATTTCCTAGACATTCAAAAATAATTTGGTGTGCTGATCTAGTTGCATTTCAGGGATGAGACAAGCACTGGGTCTCCATGTTGCTCCACCATCTTTGATTCACTTTTATTTCTGATTGACTCAAAATACAGAATATTAAACCTCGGGGAAAACATCAAGGTCATAAAGCAAATCTCCCTATTTTAGAGGTGAGAAAGGAAAGTCCCAATTCCACAATGATAAAATATTTACATATGCTTATGGCCACTCACAATAATTTCTAAAGCTTCTTGTAGTTATGTTATGTGTCATGTGACTCCAGTCTTTAGAAGGAATAACAACAGAACTATATTATGATAGCTTCCAGAAACTTTTCCAAAGAGACAGATGGAATGTCCCCTTTTCCCTCTTCTTTATTTTTTCCTATTTTACTATAGGAGCTTATAGGTCACCCACTTAGGCCAAAAGAATGAAGGTTGTAGCTCAGAAACAGAGGAGAAAAGGAAATAAACTTTACTTAAACTGCTGACATGTTTCTGTAACTCACAGGTACACCTAATTCCAACTAGTATGCAACTACATTCTCAGGAAGTAATCATAAATCTTTTTCTTTTTGTACTCTACCGTATCTACATATGTACAGAGAAGAACATGGAAATAAAGGAGATGAAGTATCCTCAAATACAAGCCAGTAGAATCTATGCCCTGTGAATAGATTCGTGAATGGGAGTGACAGTAAACTAGAGTATCTACCACTTCACAACAGAAGAATTTTTCATTTTTATTTTTAACAGCTTCATTGAGTTATACTTTATGTCAAATCAATGCAGATATTTAAAGTGTACAGTTTAATAGGTCTTTAACAAGGTGGCTATATACTTAAATATAGAGTGAGGTGAATGAGGCACTCATCATGGATGCATTATTTAAAAGAGCACCAAAACACACATTTATCAAGATAATATTTTTCAAAAACCAGATGACAATCTATGACCTGTGGGCTATCCATTTACTTCTGAAAGTAAAGTTGTATTGAAACCAGAACTTGGAGTAGGGTGAGTTGAGTGAGATAGGGTCCTGCAACTGTAGTTGGATCTTGTCTTCATTTAAAATTTTGATGCTTGTTTTTCACATTGGAAAAATAATTTGAATTTTAAGAAATGATATATTATTTTTCTTGATTACTGAGTGCTTGCCTTCTTTTTTACCCTCTTCTGATATCTTGCCAAATATTGGTTGCAATCTAAGGAGAGTTTGCCTTGCATTAATAGAATGCTTACACGGGTATCAGGATGACCTGCTGTTTCTGACTGATCTTAGAGGAAGGTCACACTGCACAATAGTGTGCAAAATTTTCCAGGGTTGGCATGCTATTTATCACTAGCAGAAATTGTTGTGTACTATGTTGTGTTGTAATATGGTTTCATTCTTAAGTTGATGTTTATTAGTAGGAGTCAAGCAGAAAATTTGCTGGAATTTGTACAAAACCACACATAGCCAGATCCTTAGTTAGAATTGCATCCTGAAGTTTTATAAAGTGTTAATTTTAAGATATATTTGTGTAACAAGCATAAAACCAAGCCAAGTAAATCAAATACAATGTAATCAGGAAATATCTGATTTAAGCTGCATATGTAATACACATAAATATATACCAAAACCACATACAGATTTTCAGGGACTTCCTGACTTAGATTCATGAAGAATCATGTTTCTGAAATTCTTGTGCTGTTACTCATTTTCAAAAGGGTGTGTGTTGGAAAATGAGGGACATTAAGTTTGAATTACTGTTTTATAATAAATGATGTATTTGCTTTAAACATAATCATCTGAGAGTTAAACATTGATTTAAAGAGCTTATCAACACAGGCTTTTCTTTTTCTGGGATAAATAGGGGTGTATTATGCTAACTGAAATAAGTCAGACTCAGAAAGACAAATACCATATGATTTAACTCATGTGGAATCTAAAAAACAAAACAAATGAATAAACAAACACACAAAAAAGCAGAATCAGACCTATAAATAGATAGAACAAACTAATAGTTGTCAGAGGGGGACACAGGAAAAATGGGCAAAGGGAATGGGAGATACAGGCTTCCAGTTATGGAATAAATAAGTCATGAGAATAAAAGGCATAGTATAAAGAATATAGTCAAGATACTGTAATAGGGTTGTATGATGACAGATAGTAGTCACACTTGTGGTGAGCATATCATAATGTATAGAGAAGTTGAACCACTATGTTGTGCACCTGAAATTAATGTACATAGTGTGTCAACTATATTCAAAAAATTTAAAAATAAATAGTAAATGCTAGGTTGCATATTATTATGTTAAAGTTCATTTTCTTTTACAAAAATATATTGTTAAGAAGAATATAAAGATGAGACCATTCCATTAATGTCTTATTATTTGGAAAAACACATCACCTTTGCTTTATAGCTATAACCTATATATTGAACTCTTTTTTCATTCTTTCATTTAATTTATTCTAATATTTTTCAATAAATGAAACTGGGTGATAGAGAGGGTGAATTTGGTCAGTTATGTAAGTTCCAAGGCTTAGTCATTGTTCTAATCTTTTTTCTACCCTTCCCTCTCTCTTTCCCTACCTCTCTGCCTTCCCATTTCTACTATTTGGTAGAAAGAAGCATCCAAAATGAAGGATCGAAAATAGGACAAAAGACACTATCATATCCTTGACTTTGGTGTTGTCTCCTTTAGTTTTCCTTTGCTATTTTTTGTGTCTTTTACAGCAAGAATTAATCTGCCAGTAATCATAACTGAATCTATATTGGTAAGAATTATGTTGCATGTGATCAAGACTATGCAACCTACAGAACAATGGGGGAACAAATACTATTGCACCTGCCAAAATGAATCACTACTCACTGACAGGTGAGCTGGACTTCCTCCCTAATCCTCTACATGCCCTGAAGATAGCAATCCAAGTTTAGAGACCCAGCAGTCAGAGGGTAGAGAGATTTCTGGGACAAATAGGACAGCTGCATTGCATATAGAAATCTCTCACCTTATTCCTTTTCCTCCCTCTACTCCAGATTGGACTTTATACAGAAGGGTGGGTGTGGTGAAGTGTCATCCTGGAAGCATTCTTATCTACCTCTTGGTTGTTGTATTGCTCATCAAATTGTGTTTATGTGTATTAATCACATCTTCTTCAGGTTATTTGAATTTCTTGAAGAAGACTCATGAAGATTGAGATGAGTTCAAATGAATACTCATAATAATTTGATAGTTCCTTGAGGACTCAAGGGTCTCTGTAAAGGCACTGGTCCTGGCAAGCAAAATAATATGAATACTTCTATAAATATCTTTTCTTGTAGGCAGAGAATATGTGAAATTTTGGAAGAGAGAGGCATAGTAACTACCTTGTATTTATAATTCAGCCCACTGTGATATCAATCTTAGCTAGTGTTTTATGACTCTAGACCTATCATCTGATACTGAATCCAGAAAAAGAAGTGATATACATCCTAGTGTCTACTAACACTGCTTTCTGTGCTTCTTATCTCCTAGAACACTCATTCAGTTTATATCGTCCAGTATCTACCAATGAAACTATGAACTCAAACAGTAAGTGAAGTAAGTACAAGAGCAGAAAAGAAGTTTACATACAAAATCAATAGGCCATAAATATACAACAATAATGAGAAGGTATCATAGAAAAAAAACAAATATTTACAAAAGTTACAAAGTAAAAGATTTACTACTTATGAATAAACTTAAGAAATATATGAAACCTATATGAGGAAAACTTTAAAATGCTCATGAAAAACAAAAAGTTGGCTACCTCAAATGAAACATAAATCTGTTGTTCTAATTCAAATTATAAAGATGCCATGCATAATTACCTGCTTTAGATAGTTTATAAATTTAGTGTGATCTCAATAAAAATGCCACCAGGTTATTTTTTACCTAAAGCTAGACAAGTTGACTCTACAGTACATTTGGATAATAAATATCCATATTTATTCATAAAATCATGAAGTAGAAGACCAATTGCAGCTGATTAGATTTATAGTAATTTAAATGTACTATAATTTTTCCATACTTAAAACAGTGTGATACTGTAACCCATTAATAAACAGAAGACTAAAGGAAAAGAACAGCAAAGTTAGACATAGACTCACATTACATGAAATTTAGTATGTGATAAATATAAAACTTTAGACAATGGCAAAAAGCTCTTGGGACAAATGATAGTCAGTGGGACAAAAATTAAGCTTGAAATCATACTTCACAGTGTTTGAAAAATGAATTGCAAAAAACCAGAAAACTAAATGTAAAAAAATAATATATAGAAGTACTGGGAGAAAACATGAAAATGCCTTTATATTCTTGATATAAGGAATCTCTTTTTCTTACTCAAAATCAGAAGCAAAGAAAGAAAAGATAGGTAAATGTAGCTACCTTTAAAAACATACTTCTGCATGTCCCTCACAACTCTAAACAACAACAAATTCAAAAGACAAATGATAAACTGGGAATAAATATATGCAATATATGTCATAGAAAAGGATTAATATTATTAACAATAAATGTCAGAAAATTGATGCTAAAAAGGCTAAATATAAACACTAGATTAACGGGGCAAAATACTCAAATAGATAATTCACAGAGATTCAAAAGCCTAAAATATGTGCAACTGAGCTCCTCAAAGTAAAGGGAGGATCTAAAATATATTTAAAGGTTAAAATGGCCACAAATATTCTGAATTTAATAAAAAAAATTATAAAACGACACATCCAAGCAGCCCAATAAAGCCAAAGAGAGGTACAACACAAAGAAAACCACACCAAAGTCCATTATACAAATTTCTGAAAATTAGTGATCAGGAAGAAACATAAAAGTAATCAGAGGATGGGCTGGGAGGGGGAGTATATTACACATTGTTATAGGATGAATATATACCCCCCTCAAATTCATATGAAAAAGGTCTAACCCCCAATGCTTAAGAATATGACTGTATTTGGAATTAGGGCGTTTAAAGAGGTAATTAAAATTAAATGAGGTCATATAGGTGGGCCCAATGAAATCTGACTGGTGTCTTTGTGAGAAGAAACTTGGACAGAGAGAGACACCAAGAGCATGCACCTAGAGGAAAGACCATACAAGGATATAGCAGGAAGTTGACCTCTGCAAGCCAAGGAAAGAGACCTCAAAAGAAATCAACCTGCCTACACCTTGATCTTGAACTTCTAACTTCTAGAACTATGAGAAATAAATTACTTTTATTTAAGCCACCCAGGCTGTGGTATTTTGTTGTGGCAGCTCTAGCAAACATAATAAACACATTGTGAACAGAGAAACAAAGACTCCAGAATCAGCTCTTCATATTTATAAAGGCATGTCTCAAGTCTTTGTTACTATTAATAGTATAGGAAGGACATTATGAGAACAAGGAGAAAGAGGAAAATAAATCATTGCTGGATCTTTTGGTATAAAAGTGATTTTTTAATCTTGTAACCATAACTTGCCAGGATTTTCCAAGTATGATCCTCAGAACATTAATTCTATAGGTTCTCATTCAGCTCATGTTCTTTGTGAATAACTATTTAGAAATCAGATGGGATTGATCATGAGCGGATTGGAATGGCTCTCTATGTTGTTTAGAGTTAACACCATCAAATGGTATGAAAACATTACTTGATTCTATGCTATTAACTTGCTTAACATTAATCAAGACTTTATTAAAGATTTGCAACATACTGTAAATAGTTACATTTGTTTATCATCAGACTACAGACCCCAGTTGGGTATGTAAAATATCCTGAAGGAGTTCTTGTGCTTGAATATATGCATGTTTTAAAATGACATAATGAGGGAATCCTTGATTATTTTCCATTCTCTTGCAGCTGTGCTTTACTTATTAATTGGTGCAAATCCAAACTATACTGCTTACTTAAAAAAAAAATACTGTCTAATGCTCAGAGAGAAGGCTGCCTGTCAGTGGCCCAAGGAACAGTTTCTATATAATGGATCAGATATATAATAAATGCTACCTGGAAAAGTAAACCAGGTAATTATAGCCCTTGAGATTCGGACTTCTTGAGTCTGTATGTAGAACCTAGGTTTCAAAACTTTTTAGATTGTACATAATTAATCAGTCTATATTAACCTTAAAAAATGAAATATGTTGCATTACTGAAACTAATAGTATAAAGTTGGTGCCCATTGGTCAAAGACTACCAGGAACACAACTGTAGTCAAATATGGGTTTATTAATGTTTGCTACAGCACAGGAGACATAAGGGAAAAATGGGGTGCCTCAGCAAGAAAGTAATAGGAAGAACTTTTTATAGTATTTGGGCTTATGGTAGGTAATTTAGAGGAGGATTCAAAGACACTGTCAGAAACACGAAGTACTTCTATGATTGGATGTCCTTTTATTTATTTATTTATTTATTTTTAATGTTTTTTTTAATTTATTTTTGATACAGAGCGAGACAGAGCATGAGAGGGGAAGGGTCAGAGAGAGAAGGAGACACAGAACCAGAAGCAGGCTCCAGGCTCTGAGCTAGCTGTCAGCACAGAGCCTGACGCGGGGCTCGAACCCACGAACGTGAGATCTGACCTGAGCCGAAGCCGGAGGCTTAACTGACTGAGCCACCCAGGTGCCCCGTTTTTTTTTAAATTTTTAACATTTATTTTGACAGAGAGAGAGCATGTGTTCATTTATGAGCAAGGGGGGGAGGACAGAGAGAGAGAGAGAGAGAGAGAGAGAGAGAGAGAGAGAGAGAGCGCAAGAATTTGAAGCAAGCTCCATGGTGTCAGCACAGAGCCTGATGTGGGGCTGGAGCCCACAAACCATGAGACCATGACCTGAGCCAAAATCAAGAGTCCAACATTTAACAGACTGAGTCACCCCACTCAGGGGCCTCCCATATGATTGATATCTTAATAAATTTTATCTTAAAAGCCGAAAGAATGAGGCTAAAGTTGTAATTACTTTAACATTCAAAAAGACACAGTCACTCATGTTAGCTGGAAGAGGGAGGTATTTGGTTGTTTTTTAGGTTTTCACAGTGACCTAGTATATATCTGTGCTCAAACATGAATATGAGTTGGTTTTGCTTTGTCTTGCTTTGCTGTGGTCATGGAGTGGACTTGTGTATGTTGGTCATCTGTGGGATTATGTTCAACAGGAGAACATTATGGCCTCACAGAGTAGCAGGTCAGCTCTGGATAGCTTTTTGCCTTAGCTCAGGCTGTTGTAACAAAAACCCATAAACTAGTAGCTTATACATAAGAGCAATTTTTTCATCATTCTTAAGGCTTGAAGTTTGAGATCAGAGTGTCAGTGCTCAGGTGAGGGCCCTCTTCTGAGTTATAGACTGACAATTTAGTGTATCCTCACATGGCAGAGAGAGACCTAGTTTTCTGACCTTTTTTATAAGGGCTCTAATTCCATTCATGGGGGCTCCACCTTTATAACCTAATTCCCTCCCAAAGGGTCTATTTCCAAATACCATTATATTGGGAGTAGGATTTTTTTTTTAATCTTTTTGTTTTATTTGAGAAAGAGAGGGAGAGAGACTGCAGGCACACACAGTGCATGCATGAGTGGGGGTTGGGGCAGAGGGAGAGAAAGAGAGAATTGTAAGCAGGCTCCATGCTCAGCCAGAGCCTGATGAAGGACTTGATCCCAACCGCAACCTTGGGATTATGACCTAAGCCAAAATCAAGAGTTGGATGCTTAACCAACTGAGCCACTCAGGTGACCTGGGATTAGGATTTTAATATATGAATTTTGGAGGGATGCAAATGTTCAGTCCATTGTACATTTCCTCAAAGGAGAGAGTAGAACGGAGTCAAAACAGGGATAATTACTACTTCCTTCTAAGAAAAATATCTGAAGTTTGCTGTTTCTCCAGCTCAAGTTACAGGAAAATAAATGTTCTCTTTCAAGGTGGGAAAAGAGCTACAATGATTTCAATCTAACAAAGTTCTCAACAGAAAAGCCTGTTTTCTGTGGAATCCCCCCCCCCGCTTTTGTGAAAGTACCTTTATAATCACTCTTTTCTACTCCTTAGACCAGACCAGTGTTCACAAATGGTAAGATCATTGTCTTAGGAAAATAATGGATATAAATCAGAGGTGTTCTGGAACATGTAAAACTACTCCATCTCATTAAGGAACTGTGGACCACATAATGTAATATACTAATACACTAATTATTTTTTGTAGTTTATTCTTAAATCCCTAACTCTTCCATATATGTGTGGGAAAATTGAAAAACTTTAATGATGAAATCAGTTTTGTCACATACAGTGTGCTTTACAGTGCCTTCTGCTCTTTGCATTAGTTTGATACAAGTTCATGAATCAATGTAGATCAAGGTTTAATTTACCTGAAGGACCAATTTTTTTCTGTCAAAATTTCATTTTTCAGACTATTTGAAAAGTATTCTAAATATATTTCTTTTAGTTTTTCAAATATTTAGCTAGAAATTCAAGAGTAATAAAAAATAAAATGGTATTTTCCTGTATTTGGTTGAGCTGAATAATGGACTGTTCTTTGTGATTTAAGATTTTTTTTTTAAGGAGCACCTGGGTAGCTCAGTCAGTTTAGTGTCCAAATTTACTCAATTTATGATATCATGGTTTGTGGGGGCCATTCCTGCATCAGGTTCTATGCCAACAGCTCAGAGCTTGGAACCTGCCCCACATTCTGTGTCTCCCTCTCTTCTTTTCTGTCGCTTGTGCTCTGTCTCTCTCTCTCTCTCTCTCAAAAATAAATAAACATTAAAAAAATTAAGATTATTATTTTAAGATTCCTTCACCCCACCCCCTTGATTTCAACAATGTTTAAAAAAATTTTGTTTTCTTAATGTTCATTTTTGAAAGAGAGACAGACAGAGCATGAGTTGGGGAGGGGCAGAGAGAGAGACACAGAATCTGAAGCAGACTCCAGGCTCTGAGCTGTCAGCACAGAGCCCGACAAGGGGCTGGAAGACACTGGGCTTAAACTCACAGAACTGTGAGATCATGACCTGACCTGAAGTCTGCTGCTTAACCAGCTGAGCCACCCAGGTGCCCCTATTTTAACAACTTTTAACCAAGGTTTCATTCAAGTTGGTCAACTCCACTGTAGTACACAAGCATACTTGTTCTTCCACTGAAAAGTTGTTTAGATATCCATCTCTGATATTAGTCCTTCAATTTAAAAAACAAAATATTCTTTGCTGTTACTTATAAAAGTAATATAAAGGGTTCCTCAGCAAGTCTATTTCATAACATGATTTGGAAAACTCTGGCTACTTTCACGTAATCATTTCACTGTGTTAAAATTTTTCTTCTAATTATAGTTAATCTTTTTGCATGGGTGGTAGGTAGAACGATTATCTGATTCATGCTAACCTAGTAGACTTACAGTGTTCAGATTCTACAGATATAGAAAAGTAAACAATTCCTGTAAGGAAAATGAGCTCTTAAAGTTCCTAGAGAGCCTGCATTTTGTCTGAAACATTTCATTTTACTTTAGTTTGGTGTAATTTTTCACTTGATTATATGGTATTTTTCCCCAATAAAAGCACTAAATCTTTAATAAAATTATTGAGTTTTAAGTTGCCCAAAGGGATAGAGTATACCTAATATCTGCTAATTTACTATCAGTCTGAAAAAAGAACTATTCACTGATAAATCATCAAAATGTATCTTTTAATTTTCCTATAGGTAGTCTCTGCTATTTCTAATTTTACACTTGTATTCAACAAATTCAGATGATTGTATGTGAAATTCCACTTTATTCAGCTTCAAATATTTTCCTGACTTGGGAGTAATTTTATCTCCTCATTCTATTCATGATTAACTGTGGAAAGTTTACATTTACATTACAGTTTTTCCTTAGGACCACAGTAGAATGATATGATCTTGATCACTAGCAGCTGCAATTATAAAGATATGCTGAGCTACTGGAGTCACAGATAACATAATTTTAAAAAATTTAGAACCCTAAAATTCATCATAATTTACAGATATAATAACAGACCTCAGGAGAGGTTAAGCCATTTCTATTAGGTTTTAGGATAGGATTTAGAATGTAATCTAATTATCTCAGTTAAATTATGTTGTTTACTAATACAATAATCTTCATTACTGTTGACCTATTCTCCTTCAAAAGCCAAAATCAAGCAATCTTTAGGGATTGCTTGAAATAATCAAGGCATTGTTTTTGTCAGTGAAATATATTTCTGTAAGATTAACATTAAGTTTTAACAATCAAAAGGATGTATTACAAGGACATAGTTTCTGATAAGTCATATTACCAGAGCCCAAAATGATAGTGGAAACAGAGATATGCCATACACAATGTAAAGGGCTGGTATAGTAAAATATAGATGGTAGTAATGAAAAAATAAAATATGTCAGAAAACATGTATGGAATATCAGAGAGTGAAATATTCATAATCACAAGAAAGAATATATAAAGAGTAAGTAGAAGAGATAAAGAAGGTAGACTGGCAGGAATCTACAAGTTAGTGCTTTGCTAGAGCAGAACGAACTTTATATATGAGTGATGAGTCACTAAATTCTACTCCTGAAACCAATACTACACTATATGCTAACTAACTTGAATTTAAATTATTTTTTAAAAAAGGGTATTCTATCACTATCAATTACTTGAAATAGATGCCTATTAGCTCTAGGCCGGCCAGTCTCTGATTTATATTTCTGGTGTAAAAGGAAGCTGGCTTCTTAACTTATACCATTCAGGTGTAGCCTCCTCTGTACCTGGGGGGCTACTTAACCTCTACCTACATGTTCAGCTCTAACCCAACTTATTAGATGATTTAAGCCCATGGTCATAAAAAATATAAAGATTCATGGGTCCATAGCTTGACAGTTCAGTGTCAAATAGACTATATTGCTTTACTGCTAGAACCTAGCTAATTTTTATCTTAGCGCTCTTCAGTATATCTCTTTGCCTTGCTCTTTGTGGCTTGGCTTTGCCTTGTAACCTTTGTCTAGTGATTGATTTTGGTCTTATTGTTCATGAAATTAGCTTTTAGCTAAAAGTAACAGAAAATCCACTGACAGTATTTAAACAGTAATGGGGATTTATTTGTTCCTGTTACTGAAAGATTCAGGATAATTTGAGTTTCAGGGATTGTGTGATTCAGCAGCTCAAAGATTCATCAGGGACCTAGTTGTTTGCCATCTTTTCTATCTTCCTTGTGTCAGCGTAATTCCAAGGCAAGTAATTTAGTTAGCTCCTCCAGTAGATAAATCTTGAATTCTTAGAGGCCTTAGACAATAAAAATTAACTTCCTGCTTACATTGTCATCTAATGTGAGTGTTTCTAGTTGAGCTGCCTTCTATATTGCCATTTAGGGACCCAGAGTTCTCCCAATTTTGTGGTTCCATTTTCTTCTAAATCCTCAGAGTTCTCTCCAGTCAGGCAGGAGAGAACATGGGGGAGGCATACTTGCTTCTTATGACTTTGCTCAGAAGCAACACAAACACTTCAGTACATATTGCAGTCACCAGAATTTAGTCACATGGATATGTGATATCCTTAAGTTAGAGGGTATAGAAAATTCTTATAGCTCTAGGGAGGAATAGGAAACAGGTTTTGGTGATCATATAGCATTCTCTGCTAGAGTTGATTTCCCAATGGAAAGAAAAAATGGGTGTAGTACTTCTAGGATTCACATTCTTTACTACATCATTACAACCTGGAAGAGTAGACTGATTTCTGGCAACCAAGTGAATGAGAATAAGAAAACTCCCCAAGTTCCCAGCATGCCTCCACTTGCCTTTTAGGAGCACAGATAGAGTCTTAAGTCAATTACTGAGATAGACACACTATGTTGGAAAAATGCCGTGTGTTACTCCATATTTATCAAACAATGAAAACAGAGATGGGACCACTTTCAGCTTCATCAATTCTTTTTTAACAAAGGTGATTTTGAATTTGTTAGTATTTTCTATTATTCTTTATTTCATTTATTTCTGCCCTTATTTTTATTTCCCACCTTCTTCTTTTCTTGAGTTCACTTTTTTCTATTTGCAATTTCTTTAATTGAAGATTTCTTCTTTCTTAACTCCTGATAAAAGTATTTAAACATGTTAATATTCCTAAAAATATGGCTTTAGCTGTTTCCTACAAATACTAACTTTTCATATATCTTTTTATATAATGATAATGTATCTATAATAGTAGGCATACTACACTGACCTACTTAAATCTCTAATTTTTGCATTTTCAAGTTTTAAATGTCTTTACATTTCCTTTATGATTTTCTAGTTTTGCCAAAAAAAATTAAGCAATATATTATTTAGCTTAAAAACACATAGGTTTGGGGTGCCTGGGTGGCTCAGTTGGTTGAGCGGCCGGCTTCGGCTCAGGTCAGATCTCACGTTTGTGGGTTCCAGCCCCGCGTCGGGCTCTGTGCAGACAGCAAGCTCAGAGCCTGGAGCCTGCTTCAGGATCTGTGTCTCCCTCTCTCTCTGCCCCTCCCCCTCTCACGCTCTATCTCTCTCTGTACCCAAAATAAATAAAACATTAAAGAAAAAAAACACAGGTTTTTCTTAGCTTTTCTTTTTTATTTCTAGTGTTACATAATTTTGGTAAAACAAAAAATAAAATATTGATTCTCTAGAATTTATTTAAGCTTCTTTTATGGCCTAATTCATGAAATATTTTTTAATACTCTATGTGTTCTAGGAAACAATCTGTATGTAATGTCTGTTGAGTAAAGCAGGGTAGGTAGGTAAGTAGGTAGGTAGGTAGGTAGGTAGGTAGGTAGGTAGGTAGATGCAGATACATACCAACTCAAAAGTTTTCATTATATTCTTTAAATTTAATATCTATGTTTATTTTTGTCCTACTTATTCTGTTCCTGAGAAAGGTGCTCCAGAAACCAACAACTGTATTGCTGATTTATACTTGTCTTCCTGCTGTTTCACTTCGATATAGTTAGAGTCCATATTATGACATAGGCAAATGTTTATGATAATTTATCTCCTTGCCCCATTATATCTTTTACAGGAACGATACCCTTGTCATATTGTTTCTATTAAAATCTGATTTGTCAGATATTGTTATTGTTTCCCTAGTTTTCTTTTTTCTTATGTTTACCTGGTAGATATATTTCCATTTTTTTAATTTTCACCTTGTTTGAGTGCTTTTAAGTAGATTTCTTGTACATAACATATTAGTGGATTCTGTTTCTGAATCCAATCTGAAAGTTTCAATTACCATATAATATTTTTTTCTCATTATCAGGCAAGTTTTCTGATCACACTTTCATCTGTAAGCTGTAGAGAGAGATAAATCCCAACTCTGAGGTCTGGAATGGGAAGTAGTATAAGAGCAAAAGCCTAGATAATCTGTATGTATTTCCATCACCTCAGCAAGGATTTTCCCTCTGTGGTTATTATTCTATCAGAATCAACATCAGCAGTGCCAATTTCCATTAATAAAAAGCAGGCAATCGTATGGCAAAGATAACGAGGGAGAATCAAAGCTACATCTTATAAATATCTTTCTAATTTTTATTTTTACCGCCACCATCAGTGGCCTCCTATGTCATTTTAGCCATTCACCATCCAAATACATACTAATTTAGGAATTACACTTTACTGTTGGATCTAAAAAAAAAAAAAGTTATCCCAAAGCCACAAATATTCTTCCTAGTTTGCTTATAGAAAAATATTTTACATTTTGTTCAATGATTTATCTTGAGTTAATTATTGTGTTAGTTAAAACATATGGATTAAAGTTCATATTTTTACATGTGATTAACCAATTGTCCTGGCACCATTCACTGAAAATGTTATCATCTCCCCATTAAATTGCCTTATGAACTTTGTCAAAAATCAATTGACAAAAAAAAAATCAATTGATTATATATGTATGAGTTCATTTCTGGACTTTCTTTTCTGTCCCATTGATATATTTCTCTATCTCCATGACAATAGCACACGGTCTTAATTACAGTTGCCTTATAATAAATTTTGAAATTAGACTTTAAATCTCTGAATTTGTTTTTCTTCAAAAATAATAATGGATTCCATAGATATAAATTTTACAATTGTCAAGTGGATTTCTACAAAAAAGATGCTCAGATTATTTTGGCGGGGGGAAGAGTGGGTGGAGATTAGAATTAACCTATAGATTCAATGGGAGTGAATTGACATCTTAATAATATTGAGTTTTCCATTCCTGAACATGAAACATATCTTTATTTAGATTTTGTGTTGATTTTTAACTCTCTTTCAGTAATGTTTTGTGGTTTTCACTTTACAGTTCTTAAATATTTTTAAACAAATTTATCCCCAAGAATTTCATAACCTTATGCTATTTTAAATGGTATTTTAAATTTAAGATTTCATATTGTTAGTATATAGAAAAATAAACGATTTTTGTATATTGAACTAGTACTATGCAACTTTGCTAAACTGACTTATTTTAATATATTCCTCCCTATTTTCTACATAGACAGATTTAAATAATAGTTTAATTGTTCATTTCCAATCTGGATGCTCTTATATATTTTTCATTGCCTTACTGCAAGAATACAGAATAGAATAGAACTTACAGTATGATGTTGAATAGAAATCAGGAGTGGACCTATTTTCCTTGTTCCTGGTATTGTAGAAAGTATTCACTCCTTCTTCGTTAAGTTTAAGAAAATATCTTCTATTTCTTTTTGGTGATAGATTTGGCAAATGCTTTTTCTGTATTTAATGAGGTAAAATTTCCTCTGTGAACAGGGTGAATTACAGTGATTGATTTTTGAATATTAAACAAAACCTGTATTACTGTAGTAACCCCCACTTGATCATCATGTTTTATTCTTATTTTTTAATTTTTTTAATATTTATTTTGGAGAGAGAGAGAGAGTGTGTGTGAGTGGGGGAGGGTCAGAGAGAGAGGGAGACACAGAATCCGAAGCAGGCTCCAGTCTCTGAGCTGTCAGCAGAGTCTGACGCGGGGCTTGAACTCACAAACCGTGAGATCATGAGCTGAGCTGAAGTTGGCTGCTTAACTGACTGAGCCACCCAGGCGCCCCTGTTTTATTCTTCTTATAAACATTCAAATATATTTGCTAAAATGTTAAGAAATGTTGCAACTATTTTTGTGAGGTACGTGGGTCCATGGTTTTCTTCTCTTGCCTTGTCCTGGATATCAGAGAAATACTAAGTTCATGAAATAAGTTGTGAAGCATTCTCACTTCCTAAGTTTTGTGGAAGAATTTATGTAAAATTGGCACTATTTCTTTCTTTTTTAAAATATTTTTTAATTTTTAATTTTTATTTTTGATACAGAGAGAGACAGAGCATGAGAGAGGGAGGGGCAGAGAGAGAGGGAGACACAGAACCAGATGCAGGCTTCAGGCACTGAGCTAGCTGTCAGCACAGAGCCTGATGTGGAGCTCGAACCCACGAATGTGAGATCTGACCTGAGCCGAAGTCGGAGGCTTAACCGACTGAGCCACCCAGGCGCCCCTATTTCTTTCTTAAATATTTGATAGAATTCATCAGTGAAACTATCTAGGCCCTAAGTTTCCTTTGTGGGAAAGTTTTTAACTACAAATACAAAATATTTTCTAAATCTTTAACTATTTCTTCTTGATGAGCTTTGTTTGGCATTTGGCATCTGTCATTGTATTTCATCTAGGTTGTTAACATTATCATCACTAAGTTTGTTCATAATGTTTCTATATAGTTATTTAAACATAATTAAGACCTATAGTTATGTCACCTATAACATTCCTGACATTGGTAATTTGTGCCTTCTTTCTTATTTTCTTGAGAAGTCTGACAAAACATGTATCAATTTTGTTGATCTTCCTAACAAGTTTTTGTTTTATTTATTTTCTTTATTGTTTTTATGTGTTCTATTTTATTTATTTGTATTCTTAACTTTTTATTCACTCCTTAATTTGAATTTAATTTGTTCTTTTCCTAATATTTTTAGATGGAAGTTGAAGTCATTTATTTCAAATATTCCTTCTTTTCTAGTACAAGCATTTAGTTCTATAAATTTCTCTTTAATCGGTGTTTTATCTGCATCTCACAAATTTTTATATACTGTTCTCTAATTTTTATCTAGTTGAAAATAATTTCTAGTTTCTATATCAATTTCTTTTATGACCAATGGATTATTTAAAAATGCATTATTTCAGGGCACCTGGGTGGCTCAGTCAGTTGAGCGTCCAACTTCGGCTCAGGTCATGATCTCGTGGTCCATGAGTTTGAGCCCTGCATCAGGCTTTGTGCTGACAGCTCAGAGCCTGGAGCCTGCTTCAAATTCTATGTCTCCCTCTCTCTCTGCCCCTCACCTGCTCATGCTGTGTCTCTCTCTGTCTCTCAAAAATAAATAAACGTTACAAAAATTTTAATGCATTATTTAGTTTATAAATGTTTGGAGATTTTCTAGGTGTCTTTCTTTAATTGATTTCTAGTTTAATTCCATTGTTGTTGCTTTAAGTCATTCAGTTTTGGGGTAGTGTGTTATGCAGCAATTAGGTAATTTATTAAGAAATTCCCACAAATGTCTTGGCAAAGTGAGAGAGCAAATCAGTCAGGTTTTTGTAAAGAAATCAGAAGAACTTATATAATAATATATGAATAAGAATATTATATTATATTGTAAGAATATAATAAATTATGTGCCTACAAAGGCATTAGACAAGCTAGAAAAACAAAGGTCATGAAAGGCATCACTAACTTTAAGGAAATCTGGGGTTTGCAGGCAATGGCAAAGGAAATGGTCAGTTAACCTATCACTTTCCTGCACCACTGACACAAGGATGCACAGAACACCTCCAGCTGCTAGAAAAATACCATGTTTATCTTTTGCCCACCCACTGGCCTGCTGCTGCCATAGCAAAATGGCGGTGATTCTCTTTCACCTTCCTAATACAGTAAAACCTTGGTTTGAGAGCATAATTCATTTAAGAAACATGCTTATAATCCAGAGCACTTGTATATCAAAACAAATTTCCCCATAAGAAATAACAGAAACTCAGATGATTCCTTCCACAACCCCAAAATATTCATATAAAAATGATTACAAAATTGTAATATAATACAAAATAATAAAGAAAATACAAAATATGAAGAAAATAAACATATTAATTGTACTTACTTTGTAAAGCTTTGTGAGGGAGACAAGAGAGAGGAGGGTTATCGTGTAGGATGTACTTTGTAAAGCTGGTGTGAGGGAGACAAGAGAGAGGAGGGTTATCGTGTAGGATGACTTTCACTATCACTAACAGAATCACTGCATCTATTGGCTCAGTGGAATCTTTTTCATTTCCTGCAACTTTAACAAGGAACCTATGCAATGACACTTGCTTTGGCCTCCTTTTGAGAATTGTGTGGAAATGTGGCATTGCATTGTTTTATTTAAACAGATTCATTGCTTGCCCTGTTAGAGGTTTATTCAGGTGGTGCTTTTCTTCAAAATTTTGCACTGTTTCCCATATATTGCACATCTCCCTAATCTCATCTGAAATGAGGGATTCCTTTGCCTTTTTCTCCTCCTCTGAATATAAGATGTAGATGTAGATTTCTAATTAAATCATGTAATTTAGCCACTTGCATACCTCGTTTGTACGTCTTGATGATTTCCTTCTTAACTTCCATCACAATCATCTCTGTTTTCCTGCCTTTCTTTTCAACCCTCTTCTACATGGGGGCCAGTGTATACACTTGCACAGATGTTGACTATAGTACAGTATTAATAAACTCTTATCATATACTGTATTTAGTGAAACTGGCAATAAGGCAGCAGAGGAAAGGGTCTGTATCTGCAGGCAGGCGGACCTAGAATGAAGCAAAGCATTCCTGAGCTTACTCGTGTATGGAAAAGAAAGGACTGTCCTTAGGTGATTTGAAGTGACAAAAAATACACTAGTTCCAGTTGTGCCCATCTTCCAACGTTCTGAAAAATCACTGATTTCTGCCAAACACTGTGGCCTGAGACCGAGCATCCAAGCAGGGGAGATGTTCACCCACAGTCCCGCAGAGACATGACTATATATTGCTCAGTTGTGCTCCTGTGACATTCGGCATCACGTACTGCTTGGATTTCAAAACATTGCTCATTTATCAAGTTAAAAGTTATTAGAAATGTTTGCTTGTCTTATGGAACACTTGCAAAATAAGTTACTCGCAATCCACGATTTTACTGTGTTGTGTGGTGCCTGTCAGTGATGGAACCTAAACTAGTACCCTGCTGCAAAGGTATCTTTGGAAGAGTAAGTTCTAGACTTCCCAGATTCTGGAGAGACAAAAGGATAAGATAGTTTTTAATCCTCCTTTGACTGACTTTTAAGGTAGGATACAATTCTCCATCTCTTTTTTGTCTTGTTGAAGTATTCCCTCCTGAGCCATTCTAGAGTGGTGAATATAATTGCTGGGAGTGGGACTCAGGTTGATGGACAAAGTGTGAACCCCATCACTGTGTTTGCAAACCCTCTGCGGTGTATAAAATAGAGTCCCTTAGAGGCGGGTATTTATGCAAACTGTGCAGGGACATGTAGCATTCCATGATCCACAAAACAATAATGTCATCACTTATAAAGTACTTCCAAACATCTCATCTCATTTGATTCTTAATAACACTTCTCAAGAAGACAGAGTCAAGGAAATAAAGATATAATCTAATTGTAATGTGACAAGTGATTATCAGGAGGACAGAGATATCAGATCTTATGCTAATCCAATACTCATGTTATTTTCAACTCTCTTATCTCCAATGGATAAGTATACAATTAAATAATAAAAGGTCAACTTCTAACATTATATAATTGCATGATTTCTGGCAACAGGATGTCTGGGAGATATTCCTGAATGCGTAGTAATTGCCAGGTGGAGTGAACTGTATAATTAGGGTACATGGAAGAAACTTGGTAACCAATGTTATCTCATTTAACACTAAAGGTTGTTTCTTTTTGGGGGGCACTGGGTAGCTCAGTTGGTTAAGTGTCCAACTTCAGCTCAGTTCATGATCTCACGGCTTGTGGGGTCAAACCCTGCATCAAGCTCTGTGCTGACAGCTCAGAGCCTGGAGCCTGCTTCAGATTCTGTTTTTGTCTTTCTCTGCCCCTCCCTGCTCATGCTCTTTCTGTCTCTCTCAAAAATAAACATTTAAAAAATTTAAAAAAGTATTTTCTACAATGGCATATCAGAGATATTCCACTGCCTATTTAGGTAATAACTTGATTAATATATCAGTATTAACATTGAGTTATAAGTCTCTCATTGATGAAATATGTGATTCTATTACTTTATTTTCAAGATATAGCTTTCAATGTATTTTTCTTCAGAGATTATTTGGATAGCTTATTACTCCTTAAAGCTAAAGTTAATTTGAATAATATTTTACATCTGATAAAGTAGAATGAGAAAATAGTCAAGAGAAGCACCCTGACTTAAGAAATTTTAGAACAGTTTTGGTTTTTCAGAGAGCTAACTTCATTGCTGAAGCTGTTAGCTTTAAAAAAATATTCAATTACCCTAGGTTATTTAGAAAAGGACAGCTTTATAAGGTTAAGAGAGGCTGAAAATACCTTCCTGAAGATTCTTGGGTTTTTTTTAATTATAAAACATTCATCTGATGCTTATTTACTTTTGAGAGACAGAACATGAGCAGGGGAGGTGCAGACAGAGAGGGAGAAACAGAATCCAAAGCAAGCTCCAGGCTCTGACCCATCAGCACAGAGCCAAGTCAGAAGCTTAACTGACTGAGCCACCCAGGTGCCCCTGAAGCTTCTTGTTTTTTAAATCTAATACTATACAGCTACTAAATTGTAAATGAAGAAGGAAATTGGATTCATGCAAAAAATTAATTGGTATTTGTAACTGAGTTTGGGTTTAAACAATGTAAGACAAGCAGAATGATAATCTCCATAATAATTACATATTTTTATATAAACATACAAATTTTGAGTCTTTGTTATTGAAAACTTCTAAACATTTCAGGTGTATAAAAGAGTAGCTTTTGTAAGACAAAAACCCGAATATTTTCTATAGATGTTTGTTAGAAATCTAACATGGGAATAAGGATGAATAGTTGTTAAAGACTTTTTATATTTTTCTGTGTAATTAAGTTTGTGACACAAGCCACTTTGGCAGTTTTTGGCCCTGAACCTCTATCTACAAATTTGCAGTGACAAATAACGATCAAATTAATGTGCATAAATCCAGGTTTTCGAGATGATGTCTACTTATGACATAAGGATTTATCCAAATCCTGGGAGATGTTTCTAGTTGCATTTCATTTCAAGGTGAGGTGAGGTGATCTTCCAGGAGACACATATCCTTTGTAAAGCATGCTAGACCAAGTTCCTATGACTGTTTAGCCACAAAAGTCTGCATTTTGTTTGCAACATAAAAAATCTGTTTTCTAAGTATTTTCCAGAGTCCTTAATCTTAAAGTCAGTGCTACACAACATCTATAGTAGAATGAAAAAGACACTTTATTGGAGAATTTCTCATATAATATGCATACGATGTTATGGAATGAAGGATTTTTATGGAGGTTTTGTTGGATTTTTTGTTTAGTTTTGCTTTAATTTTTGATTAAAACAGAATACCTAAGGAGATTACTATAGTAATGAAATATTGCCATAGTTTTAGGGATTCTTGGACTCTCCTAAAACCTAAGGTTGGTCCAGGAATTCTAGGCAAGGACCTTTATACTCAAGGAACTTTCAAATATGCAGCTAATTTATCAGAGCTACACATGAATATTTTTGGCTCCCCATCATTTCCATTTGGCGTACGTCATTAGTCTATATTGAAGGATTCTCTTTATTGCAGTAAGGATGTACTTAGGAACATTGCAATGAATACTTGCTCAGCATCCTTTTCATAAATAGGGCAGTACTTTCTGATCTAAGGAGCAATCCCATTTTCTCTAACCAATAGATATTCATCTTTTGGATTCTGAGTTGTGTAATTATGATTTTCTCTGGGAGTTTTTATCAGCAGCCCACTATTATCAAGTAGATAGAACTTCACAGCATTTATTCTGTGAATTTACCTCATTGCTGACTTCATTTTACTTTGATACTTGTTTTTCCTTTGTTATATTTTTCTCACTGCTTCCAATTTGGGTATGGCACTGTATATTTAAACAATGCCATAATCTTTGTTAGAAATAAAAAATCCATTCTTAATTAGAAGTTACTTTTGTACATAAAAAATTTTTTTTAATGTTTACTTAATTTTGAGAGAGAATACAAGCAGGGGTGGAGCAGGGAGATAGAGGGAGACACAGAATCTGAAGCAGGCTCTAGGCTCTGAGCTATCAGCACAGAACCTGATGTGGAGTTTGAACTCATTAATGGCAAGATCATGACCTGAGCTGAAGTTAGATGCTTAACATATTGAGCCACCCAGGCACCCTAGAAGTTGCTTTTGTACATTTAAGGACAATAAGTCAACTGATTAATTTTTCTTACAGAATTTCAAGTGTAGTGCTGACATGGGATGGCGGAAAATATGTAGGCTTTAGCATCAGACAGATCTGAGTTCAAGTACTGTCTCTGCTGCTTTCAACAACCTTGAGAGCTTTTTGTAATCTCTATGGAGCATTGATTTCCTAACCTTTAAAAGAAGAAAAATAACTAAATACTTGTTATTTGCCATACATCTTCCTAAGTTGTTTATATAAGATATATATTGCCAAGTTATTTTGACAACATAGGAGGAAGTTATTATTTACATCTTACAACTATGGAAATTGAAGCCCAGAATGATTATTAAGCCCTAAATTAATACAGCCAATAGTACAGATTGAAATCCAGGTTCAATTTAACTGTAAAACCATACATACTTTTTCTTTTAAAGCATACTGAATTGTGAATACTAAATGTGGAAATCCATCCAGGGTAATAGAATATGCATCAGAATTAATGAGTAAGACTGACAAGTCAGAAGTTTATGTATTAAGTTCAGAGAATTTCAGCTGTTAAAACCACCTCCTTCCTGATACTATTACCACCACCATTTCTTATTGATACAAAATGAAGATTAAGAGCAAAAAATCAGAACATTTTATAATAAGAAGTCTTTCCATCTGTCCATCTCCTTTTTGAATAGATGACATGGTTTTTGTTTCTGGAAACCAATGGGGGAGGCCCAAAGAAAATCCCTTATAAATAGTTTGGGGTACCTGTGAAATGAGAGACGTTTTGTTTTCTGGTTGGATATCTACTTAGCCATCAGATGTCCTGCTTATTTGTGCTACAAATGCATGGGTGAAAACATTAGAGGTGAGGTTTTGCTGGGATTTCCAGTTTGAGAGAAGAAAGGGAGAAAAACAGTGTATTTCAGTGTCTGATCCCATAGGTACCTCCAGTCTGAGAACTCACAAGAGACTAGACCACACATGGAGCCATAGTTTCTTAGGGGATTCTAAGAGTGTGGGTCAAAAGTGTGTACTTTACAGAGGAATGAAATATGAAGCTGCTGGAAGGATGAAAGTGTATAACTTAATTTTGTGAGAGACCACCAATGCCCCTGTGAGTTGCATAGAAGGGAGCCTTTCACCTACAGAGTAAAGAGATCAATATCATGCCCACAGGCAATAAGCAATTTGAAGAGTTTGCATCAACTAAAAAGAGAACCATGGTTTTGTAATGGGCAGTTAAGCAAGGAGACTGCCTGCCTACCCCTTTACCCATCTCCAACTTTCAAAGAAAGGGAGAGTATAGGGCAGACACTTGGAAAGTGGAATAGCCTCTCCCCCACTTCTAAACCTCCAAGCTGCTAGATTTTAACCTCCTAGGGATGGCTTGAGTAGGACAACAATAGTGATTGTTTAATAATAGAAAATTACTGAAAATAAATTGTGAGTGTGGATTGAAATAAAGTCATGGGAGATGACTTAATGTGTTCCCTAGACATGGTCAGTGATTAACCTACCAAATGTGGGTGGAATGACTATATAACACAGCACACTTGACGTGGTTATGGAAAAAACCTATTTTATATTCATAATTAGCCTTGATGCTATTCTAGTGTTTAGTTAGTTGCCTGGGACATAAAAGGTAATGATAAACAATATCTTCTTTTCTCTCAAACCACTGCCAGTTCTCCAAGAGATTTTACAAATCAAAGTTTCAGGTGCAACTCTATAAATTCAATATGTTTATTAAAGAAATAGATATCAAAAGTCTTCAGCAGTTTTACTTATATGTATGGATCCAATAAATTCTATTCCACAAATATATATTGAGAGTCAAGTATCTACACATGGCCCCATTTGATAGTCTTTAGAAATTAGATTATAATAAAAGTAGCCTTAAACTCCAGGTGAGCTCGTTGGATTTCGGAAGTTTTATGATTATTGTCGAGGTGGAAGGGGTCTTGCTTTCTGCCACCATTACAATTAAATTCTGGCTAAATTCAGTAAGTTCAGGTTTGAGATCTATCCATAAGTGTCCTAATCCTGACCGTTTAACAGAAGAGTACTCAATTTTTAAAGTCCTACTAAATGCCAACCAACATTCTTATAGAAATTAACTCTTAATTCTTACAACAACACAAAAGGTTAAATGAAATGACAAATACTAAAGTGAATTAGAGACTTAGTAAAGTTATTTAAGGTATAATTAGTGGTAACAATAGCAGTGACCGTAGCAATATAGTTGTGGCGATCTGTGGCTTGTCCACAATAACAAAGGTGCCAAGCTGCTAAATATTAAAGGTTAGATACATAGCTCCTTGTCTTTCTCCAAAGTTTTTGTTCTTTTCTCCATATCATACGGCTTTTCACAGAAACTGAAATGTTCACTGGTACCTTTTTTCGCATCTTCCTTAAGCTTCTACAACCAAGTCTAATTTTCATAAGTAGCCAAAATCCTGTTCTTACTTAATTTCAAGTAATGATTAGATCTCAAACTCCATTTGTTATTAAAAACAGCTCATTTTTCACCTACAAAATGTGATCTGTGGGTCAAGGTCCCGAGTGGCTTGCCGATGAAAGTTAAATGTCTTGCCTCCAAGGAATATGTTCTCTAGTGGCCCTCGAGTATATACAGAGGCAGAGAAGGTTTAGTAAAATATTTTTCTCTATCCCAGACTGATCTCAAATGACCATTTTTAAAAATAGTCATTAATCCTTTGGTGAACTGATGCACAGCTGAGCCAGAGAAGTAAAACTTGTTAGCATTTGATGATCGAAGGGGAGCTTAATGACAGAAAAAATATTTCTAGTCTGCAAGATTAAAAAGCACCCAGTAATGTAAAAAGTATTCCTGTTGCTGCTTCAAGCAACTCTAGGTTCTCAAATGCATCACAAATACATTTCTTTTTAGCTTTAGAACAGATTCTACAATACCAGTAAGAACAAAGTACAGTGTTAAATATTGTCAAATGTTGACAAAATAATTTTGTAAATGGACCTCCAAAAATCTCATTTGTAAATGAATAATTATAGACCCATTAGACCATTCTGGGTAAAAATAATGCCTAAAGAAGAGTGCCACTCTTTAACATGTCAAATTCCAATGTTATTTTGTAATCAATCATATAGGTACTAGATGTAATAAGTGAAATAGTCTTCTGTGTTTGGGAATTAAAGCTTGCCTAGTATGTTTGAAATCCTTATAGTACAAAAGGTAAGCCTTTTATATTTGCTTACCCAAGTAAGAAAAGTCGTATTCCAGGTAATGCAATGTTTTGCTTGTGATGGAATATTTTGCATTCTCTCATATATGCACTTTTTAAAAAGTAGTTTATTGTCAAATTAGTTTCCATACAACACCCAGTTGGGTAAATCCCTAGCAATGCTATTGCTGGGTCATAGGGGAGTTCTATGGATAGTTTTTTGAGGAACCTCCACACTGTTTTCCAGAGCGGCTGCACCAGTTTACATTCCCACCAACAGTGTAGGAGGGTGCCTGTCTCTCCACACCCTCGCCAGCATCTATAGTCTCTTGATTTGTTCATTTTAGCCACTCTGACTGGTGTGAGGTGGTATCTCAGTTTGGTTTTGATTTGTGTTTCCCTGATGATGAGTGATGTTGAGCATCACATCATGTGCCTGTAAGCCATCTGGATGTCCTCTTTGGAGAAGTGTCTGTTTATGTCTTCTGCCCATTTCTTCACTGGGTTATTTGTTTTTTGGGTGTGGAGTTTGGTAAATTCCTTGTAGATTTTGGATACTAGCCCTTTATCTGAGATGTCATTTGCAACTATCTTTTCCCATTCTGTCAGTTGCCTATTCGTTTTCTTGATTGTTTCCTTTGCAGTGCAGAAGCTTTTGATCTTGATGAGGTCCCAAGAGTTCAGTTTTGCTTTCATTTCCCTTGCCTTTGGGGATGTGTCAAGTGGGAAATTGCTGCGGTTGAGGTCAAGGAGGTTTTTCCCTACTTTCTCCTCGAGGGTTTAGATGGTTTCCTGTCTCACATTCAGGTCCTTCAGCCATTTTGAGTTTATTTTTGTTTATGGTGTAAGAATGTGGTCTAGTTTCATTCTTCTGCATGTTGCTGTCCAGTTCTCCCAGCACCACCTGTTGAAGAGATATATGCACTTTTTTAACAAAGAAATTTTATAAAACCTAAACTTATAAAAGTATAAAAATTGTTTAGTTAATATAAATACTTTATTCTTAGATATTATTTTTAAACATAAATGTTAAAGAAGGAGTTTTGAGGGAAGTACAAAAAGAAAGTTAAACAGACCTACTAGTGGTTGTATTATAAATAACTCATATGATTGTGGCTAATCATAGATTAGGTTTTAGACTTACTATTTTACCTTTAGTGTTTTTATGGTATATCACCATAAAAGCATATTTTTGGTTTGGTTTTTTTAAGCTTGTGTGAAAACCAGGCACTTGTGTGCATAGTGTTAACTTCAGAAACTACTTTGCTCAGTTTGATCAAGCTGGAGACTGGAAAATGAAAAACAGAAAAATCATTGTTCTTTTGTAAGTGTTTATGTAAATTTCCGAATTTTGGATTACTATCATAAGATTAAATATTTGAGTGGTCAGAATACTAAGGAATATTAAGTCACCCCAGTCAACTGAGGTGACTAGGGATGAGAACATACCCCAACAGAAGCCCAGAAAAAAAATAATAAAAAGTAGTGAAAGTGTTTTCAGTGTCAAACATAAAGCAGAGAGTTCTTTCGCTGATTCACTCAATCAAATGTGCAACCAATTTTGTAACCACAATCCTACCACATGGAAATTAGTAAGAAATAAACGAAGTAATTATGAAAATGAAAAACTATTAAAGTCTTAAGAAATGACATCCTAGTAGGTGAAACAGCTCCCCAGAGATATTTCAGAGTCTGTTATGAATCAATTAAATTATAGTTATTTGGCAATAATTCTGATCATTTCTTGTATTATATATATGTTTTCTTTTAATCTCCCAATTTTCAGTTTTTTTCTCTAGAGACAGAGTGCAAGCTACTGGAGTAGGAATAGTGACTGACAAATTAAGATCAAAACACAGCAAGTAAACAAAAAATATTTGTTGGTGGTAATGCTGATAGGGAATATAAAGAAAGCTTTTAGCTAAATAGTGATGAATGTAGGTTTTTGTCTGTTTTGTTTTAGAAATTAAAGTAGAAACCATTTAACCAAGTGTTGATGACTCCACATATACTCAAGCTTCTTTAAAATAGTCTGTGAGAAAGGGATGATTCTAAAGAAAAACTAGGCTGTGGTTAATACTATTTACATGACTGTTTCAACCCCAAACATGTATTTATAATGCCCAGGTGGTGTTTACTTGTGCAGAGCACTGTGCAGTTCATTCACGCATCCTTTCAATTAATACTTGCTGAGAGCCTGCTATATGCCAATCGCTGGGATACAAAGCGAACAAAGCAAAGTCTTTTTTTCATGGACTTTACTGTCTAGTGGAAGTTGACCAACTCAAAATAAATCTTAAGAAATGTATAACATCTTAGAGGTGCCTGGGTGGCTCAGTCAGTTAAGTGTCTGACTTGATTTTCACTCAGGTCATGATCTCAGTTTGTGAGTTGGAGACTCACGTCTGGCTCTGTGCTGACAGGGCAAGGTCTGCTGGGATTCTCTCTCTCCCTGTCTCTGCTCCTCCCCCACTAGTGGGCTAGCTCTCTCTCTCTCTCTCTCTCTCTTTCTTTCTCTCTCTGTCTCTCAGAAATAAACAAAATTTTAAAAATTATATAAAAAAGAAATACATAACATGTCAAACAGTAATAAGTGCAACCCAAAGAAAAATGAGGCAGGATAAATGATTAGAGATCGGTGATGATGGAGTGGTATTTTGTACCGGATAGTCAGGGAAGCTCTCTGATGACATATGAGAAGAGACCAAAGGAAATGACTAAGGGAACCAATGGATATGTGGGGTAGGGCACTGCAGACAGGGGAAGAGAAAATGCAAAGATCCTAAAAAAGCATGATTGGCCTATTGGAGAAACAATGAGAAGTTCAGTGGGGCTGGGGTCAAGTGAGGAGACAGTACAGAAGGTGAGTTAGAGCAGCAGGGAGGGGTGGGCAGATCCAGGAGGAGTGTGTGGCCCTTTGCAGGGACCTTCGCTTTTACTATGCATGAAACACTAAAAGATAAACATTGCATGGTTTTGCACAAGAGAGTGAAGTCATCTACCACTTCTTAGGAGAATCGCTGTAGTTGCTATGTTGAAAATAAACTATAATTGCACAGATTAAAGGAAGGGGAGGAGACTTGCCTCAGGGGAGGGAGAGAGATGACTTCTTCTAGAGGGTAGTTGTAGCAGTGGAGGTGGTAAGTGAGAAGATACTGAATAGATTTTGAAGGATCAAACAGGATCTGCTGATAGTAAATGTGGGATGTGAGGGACAGAATCAGGATGGGTCTGAGATTTTTTTGCCTCAAAACTGGAAGGAAGAAGTAGTCCTTCACTAAGACAGAAAAGGGGGATTGGGCTTTAGGGTGGAATCAGGTATCAGAATTCAAATTTCAGTTTATCAGATTTGAGATGTTTATTTAATATCTAAGAGGAAATGTTGAGAAAACAGTGAGGTATAGATTAAGAATTAAGTAGGAATGGTGGAGAAAACATTACCAAATTGTTACTGTCTATTTGGGAAGCAAAAGAAAAAAATAACTTACAGGTTTTCTCTATGAAAAGACCTCAATGGCTTGTAAGAGAAACTGGTATCAAAAATGTAAAAGTTAACCTCCAAAAGTTATGAAAGTTAAGAATCTCTCATTAAGATGGTAAAAAAATGAAAATTCTAAGTTTCACCATGAAATCATCAGTTTACTAGCTTCCCGACCTCTCTATATAAAGTTTACATAAATGAATATGCTGTATTGTAAGTCAGTGCACAAACCAAATTAAATCGTTGTGTCAGAAATCATTCCCCTTTCTTGGAACATGTATAGGATTTTACCTGGACACTTTGACAAAGTGAAGAGAGGAAGTTCTACAAAGTAATCCAACTGAGGGCAGTTGAAGGAAAATACTTTTCTTTTAAACGTGAAAGAATCTAATGTTATAACTACCATGATAGCCTGTCCAAAATTCTATGGAGGAATATTTATAGAAGAGGGGATACCAATATTTCCCGAAGAAAAGGGTGGTAAAATAATTATGTGGATGTATCTTAGGTTTCTTTGCTACTGAAAAGAAAGAGAAATTTAAGAAAGAAGTTTCAAGTTGCTGGCTCTCTGCACAAATAATCAAGTATGTCAGAAATGTCCAAGAACATAGAAATATTATCTTTTTTAAATGAAGCATTCTTTTTGGAGATAGAAAATAGTTTTGAATGGATTAAAAATAGGGTTAAATAAAGCTTTAACATGTAGGATAAATTACATGAATTGCCTATTACAATTATAAGCAAGTCCTGCTCCTATAGCACAACAGAAATCAGACAGAAAGGAGACGTCTCTGTTTCAATATGAATATTTTCTCCTAAACTGTCCAATGCAATTGCCAATACTTATTTAGCTACAAAAAGTGACGTAAGTAATTGTTAGTATGTCTCTCATGTATGCTTGCATATACACATTCATCTTAGACTGTATATAGTTTCCCTGTAGAAAAGATTTAGAAAGCATGTTAACACTAACTAGAACAAATTCATACTTATGGGCAAAATATGTATCTCATCCTATGCACGTAGAAGCAAGCATCCCAACATATTATACGTAATGACTCATTTTAGAGCTCACTTTACATAAATATCAGTAGATGCTACTGGAATATAAACACAGACAACTCGAGTCAGAAGGATATAAATCTTTTGAATAAAGCAGTGACATTTTGTTGTTTCCAAAAGTCTAACAGTCCCCATTATTTACCAAGCAGTAAAAAAACATATATTTATATATCTAGTGGTTGAATATATTTCATAAGTTCTTTGGAGACCTATAAGAAAATGCTGTTGAAAAATCTCTAAAAGTTCCATTTATGAAAGACACATCTATATCCTTTCCATCTTATCTTCATCAGGAGCTAATCCAAGCAGAGCTGTATAAGCAAAATGCTGTATGGTTTTCTATAATTAGTACATTATTCTGTCGTGATATTTGAAATATATTTGCCAACTTGTAGTACACTCTGAATTCACTTTTCTGATTTCCTCTCTAATGGAGTGACATCACTAGACTTGTTCCAGATGGAAATGGTATTTTGTAGTTGCACCAGGTAAGATAAAGACTCATTTTCATGTGTAAACATTTTGGTACCTCCACAACATCCTGCAACTGCAGAATGGCAGATGATAGAAGTATGATGTATGTAACATAATTAGTTGGCAATTAATACCATTGAAAATTTTCAGGAAGACTGGACTTAAAGAGTTGACTTCAAATTGAGGAAAATGCTTGTCTTTGCCAGATAATTTGTGAAAAACAAAAAGGAGCATGGGTGGGGAACAGAAAACATATTTACCAGCCCATTTTCTGCCATAGTGAATCTTTTGTTGTAAGCAAATGCTAAAGTCAGCAAACTTTCCAATACTCAGTCACTGATCCAGCCATTTTAAGTAGTTCTGAACTATTTGAAAAAAGGGATGATGGAATGTTAACCTGATTACAAGAAATTATTCTTCTCGGAAAAGAAAAAGAAATTATTCTTCTGGGTCGACATCATTAAAAAGCATACGTGAAAGAAACATATCTCGATTTCAATGACATCAGGCAAGACAAAGGACGAAACTTCTTTTAACATTTTTGAAAAGTCTTCTTTCCCTGCAACTACAGACGGCTTATATAAGGATAAAGAAATCATTCTCTGCATGTTATATGCTATCATCACAGGTCAACAACACAGTCTCTGTTTTCATTCTTTTCTTTGCTTACTTTACCTTGGTAGTCTTTTAATCCTTCTAATTTTGAAAATCAAAACAAAATAACCCACGGAATTGTTTCATTTTTCCAATGAGTATCAGGAGATGAAGGACTTTCCTGCTGACTGAAGTGAAAGTGAAGGGCATGGAGAAGTGTGCATTCGGTGGTTTCAGCGGCCAGAAGAAGCTTGGAGGAAGGTGGGAAATGGACTAGTATCTGGTAGGGAGAGCTCAGCGGCCCAGAAGGACAAAAGACATGCAGGGATACTCAGATGTGAAATAACCCTGCTCCCCCCAGTCCTGAGAAAACAATCAGTGGTTTTGAAGGTAAAGCCATCACTCTTGGCACTGTTTGAAAACCTGAGCTTATCCTCTACGATTTGTCATCTGGCTTTTTAATGTTATAGAACAGAGGAGGTTTTTCCTTATATCTTATCTTTGCCTTTTTCACCAATGTTTTTCCTAAATTCCCATTCACAGGCTGAGCTCAAGCACAAATACTTTTCTTTCCCTTCCATTCTTTCTTTAAAATCTATTAATGGTGCATATTTAGAAAATTTAATGTTTATTTACTTTTGAGGGAGAGAAACAGAGTGAGAGCAGGGGAAGAGCAGAAAGAAAGGGAGACAGAATCTGATGCAGGCTCCAGACTCTGAGCTGTCAGCACAGAGCCCTACGGGGGGGCTCAAACTCACAAACCACAAGATCATGACCTGAGCGAAAGTTAGATGCTTAACTGACTGAGCCATCCAGGTGCCCCAATAGTACATATTTTAAGGTGTATACTTTACATCTTTCTCAGAAAGCAACGAAAGCAAAAGAAGCAGTATCAAAAGTTCCCATATGAGCTATCACCTTGTATTAGGCATAACAAATTTTTGGGAAAATATGGTAAAGCAGTTTCTCCAGGCTGCCTTTTTAGCTGCTGTATCACCTGCATGGCGGACATACTAAGGGTTACCTTGGTTTTTACAGCAATTTCTGTTTGTTGAATAAAGTATTCACTTCCACTTTTCTGAGTGAAATCATGATTTTCATTGTGCTTGTACAAAGCATTCCCTACTGCTGAATACAACAATATAAATAGGAATAAAGAGAAAACATGATCCAAGGTTAACTTTTCATATTTCCTTACCACAAACAAAAGTAGATGACGTTAAACCCACACTAAATATGAAGCTTTACACAGAGCACTATCTGTTAAACACTTAGGGTATTCCAGGTGGTGTGCCAAGTGCTTTAAATGGGCTATCTTATTTAATCCTCACAATGTCCACATGTTCTTACCTCTGCGTCACAGGTGGGGAGACTGACACCCAGCAAGATTAAAGCACTTGTCAAAAGTCAACCAGTGGAAAGTAGTTGAAGTGAAATTCGAATAAAGGTTTTTTTTTTTTCAGAATAGTTGCTTTCAACAGCTGCATTTAACTGTTTTCAATGAAGTAGTTAAGGAAATATTAAATGTCATGAAATCCTACTAAATAAAACAATCAGAAGGAACAATGTTATCAGCCTGGCTTGATCTCTAGCTTCTACTTTAAAAAGGATTTTTTCATTCATTTTGATATCTCACTGAATCTAAAACTACTCTCCAACTGTAATGATGGAGATTTACTTATTCATAACCCTGTGTTGACCTTATATTATCCTTGGATTGGTAAAAATTCTCAATTTTTATTTACTATTCTATTCCTGACCTTGTTAGTCATCTCCAACTCAGGTTGAAGACAATTACTTTGCCTTAATCTCAGAAGATGATCCATACCTATGCCATTCCTGTAATATTTTTAAAATATATTTTATTTTTTAAATGTAATGTATTTTGAACAGATTTCAAATATATTTAAGTAACAAAAAATATATTTTTGTCTTTTACATTTTCCACAATTGAATTATGCAAGAAATCCCTGATCTACAAATTGATTTTGTTCTAAAAAGTTAATTTGTAGGTCAGTTAGTCATTTGGAATAAGTTATTAATCCTTATAAACAAAAGTAAAAATGGAGGTTAGGTTCCCAGGCCAGTCATAAGGCTTTAAAAATCCATAATGAAAGCTGAATTACAGTACTAATAATACTAGTATAAGTTCCCAATCTTCAAAATGGTTCATTCATAATCCAGAAAAGCTAAGGTGAATGAGAAAGATTCAATTTAATGCAAATATTTAATAGAAGTTCTCTATTCAAAATAAGAAATAAAACATAAGAAAACAACCTCATGAATATAAGAATATTCAGGGTTTTTTTGGTTATGAAACTCTGACTAATAAGTATGATAAAATGGTTGAGTAAATAAATGTAGACCTCTGCTTCTGATATAACACCTCTGAGACAGATGGATCAGAGAAGGGCACTTGGAAGAACAAGAATTTAGAGATGACTTTAGTGAGAAGACTGCCCCCATTCTCAACCACCTGGCAACCTGTAACCAGCATAGTTCACCTGCTCAGTTCCACAGATCCTTTATATACATTAATAGTCTCCAAAATGGAGTGCACACTTCCCAGAAAGTGTGCAAAGCAATCCATTGAGGTAAAGGAATAAATTATTTTAATATTTTATATGCATGTATATTTGGATATGAAATAGAAAGGAATTAAGCTCTCTTGATATGTCATACCCAGTTAAACCTGGAATCCTCATCTGGTCTAGATACTTTTCTGCCACGTTAATACTTGGAGGTATTGAGGGAACAGAGGGAGATAACGGTGGTAGTGTTTTTCTTCTCCTTGCTCTTTGTTGAGTAATTCTTTGTTGGGCTAATGTAAAGTACACAAATCATAAGCATTTGAATTTTTACAAAGTAAACACACCCAGATTGATAATGGAATATCATCAGCAGGTTAGAATCCTCTTCAGGTGCCTTCTCGTTCATCTTTCCCCTTCTTTAAAAGTAAGTACTAATTCCAACTTCAATTACCATAACTTAGTTTTGCCTGCTTTTGAATTTTATATGCATGGAACCATTCAGTCCATACTCATTGTGACTAATTTCTTTTTCTCAACATTATGTTTGTGAGATTTCATCCAAGTCATTCAAAAGACTTTGTTCATTTTAGTGACTGTGTATTACTCTATTATATAAATGTCATTTGTCTTCATGTATTGTAATTTATTCATTTATTGTAATGTTAATGGAAATTTATGATCTTTCCATTTGGGGGGTTTTAGAATGATGCTGTTCTAAACACTTTTGTAAGTATCTTTGGGTGAATATATGTACACATTTCTGGTGAGTGTACATCAAGAGATGGGATTACTCTTACAGGGCATGTTCTTTTATTTTCCAAACTGATTATTGCAGCTTCACTCCTGCCTACAGATCATGAGTATTCCAGTTGCTTCATATTCTCACCAAAAATCATTATTATTTTCTTTCATTTTAACTATTTTGGTGCATATACAGCAATATATAACTGTGATTTGAAGTTTTGTTTCTTTGATTATAAATGAAATTGGTAATTTCTTCATATACGTATTGGCCATTTGGGAGCCATTTTTTTAAACATCTTTTAGGTCTTTTTCCCATTTAGATTATCTGTTTTTCATACTTTTTAATCATTCCTTATGTATTCTCAATATGAAGTCTTTGTCAATCCTTTTTCAGATAAATATAAATACCTTCTCCCACTCTGTGACATGCCTTTTACTGGCATCTTTTGATAAACAGTTCTTAATATTAGTCAAGTCTAATTTATCTTTTCTTTTATGATTAGTGGTTTTTTGTGTGCATCTGTTTAATAAACTTTTGCCTGTTTTCGTGATGGTGAAGATACTCTCATGTTATAATCTAAAATATTTATGGTTTTATTTTCAGATTTATATGTACTTAAAATTTATTTTATATATGGTCATATTTTGTCTTTTTTCATGAGGCTATCTAGTAGACCCAGCATCATTTACTGAAAGGATCATTCATGTTCTCAAAGGATTTTCTTTTCTGTGGTTTAGCGTTTATGATTTTGAGATACTTTACAGTTTACATGTTCCCAATAAAAAGGATTTATGGATTCATTTTTTAAACAGTAAGATAGTGCAATATTTCACCATAAGATTAGATGATCAGGAAGATCTTTGGTATTTATGAAGTTTACTATTTCATGGCAAAGGACTTAAAGATGAACCAGATCTATTTATTTTACAAAAAAATACAAAAGGCTCCTCGCTCCAGTGGCAGCCTTCATTCCTTGTCATGTGGCTCTTCCAAATTTCTTTTTCTTTCTCCCTTTCTTTAATTCCCCTCCCTTTCTTTCTTTCTTCTTTCTTTCTTTCCTTGTTTCTTTGTTTCTTTGTTTCTTTGTTTCTTTCTTTCTTTCTTTCTTTCTTTCTTTCTTCCTTTCCCTTCTGTGTGTGTGTGTGTGTGTGTGTGTGTGTGTGTGTGTGTGTGTGTGTGTGTGATAATCACTGGCTGGCAGTGGTATACTCCTAAGAAGTTACTTTCAGTTAAAAACAATAAAAACTTAAAATTTCCCTTCAAAATGAAGATGAATTTAAACAAAGAGATGAGTAAGCAAATGCTCTTCAAGTAAAAGTACAGAGATAGCAAATGGATATGCATATTGAGAAATACTTAACATTATATAATTTTTGCTGTTAAAAATGTCACAGATTTTGAAAATGTAAAAAATTTGGCAAGATAATTTTCTAAGCTGTTTAATAATGTTGTAAATGAAGGATTTTAGTTACTTTTGAACAGATTTATTACAAACAAAAATACCATATCTACTGATTAAATTCAAGGATAACTGATTAGCATTATGAAATACAAAATTTGCTACCTGAATTTTAGCAAAACACTTGGCGTAACGGATGGATAGGAGTAAAAAATAAGTACGCTTATTTAGCAAGTTCAGTGAAGATTTATATATGTTTGTGAGATATCTTTATTAGCTATTGAAGGCAAGTTTCAAAATAAACTAAACGTAAACAGATCTTCTAATCTTTAGATGACAAAATGCTAAATCAACATTTCAAAAACAAAGTGGCATTCAATCACATTGTTCCTAAAATGTCACCAATATAGTTTCTTAATGAAAGTGTGTTGGTTTTCTATTGATACACAACAAATTGCCGCAAATTTAATGCTTCAAACAAGACTCCTGTGTTAACACTGAGTTGTGTAGGTCAGAAGTCCAGCACAGTGTGGCTGAGTTCTCACTTAGAGTATTACAAGGTGGATATCAAGATGTTGTTCATATTGAGTTCTCATCTGGAGACTGAGGAAAAATTACATCCAAGTTCATTTTCTTGTAGGTGGGAGTTATTGTATGGAGGTCCCCATCTCCTTGTTGGCTGTCAGTTGGGGGCTCTCCTTGCTCCAGTGGCAGCCTTCATTCCTTGTCATGTGGCTTTTCCATCTAGAAGTAGATAAGGATACAAAACATTTTTCTGATACTTTCTAGTTTCCTCTTTGACCAGCCCTCAGCTTTTAAAGGGAATATATGATTAGATCAAGTCAATGCAAATAATCTGCCTAAAGTCCACTGGGTCTTAATTACATTTGCAAGATCCCTATCCAGAAACACTTCAATTAGTATTTGAATGCAATAACTGGGAGCCACTGGTGCACTAGGGGCTAGGAATTTGGAAAGCTTAGAATTCTGCCTACCACAGGGACAAAAATGTTACATGAATATCTTGATTATTACAGAATAGTGATTTTGCTGTATGTAACACAAGAAATAAAGTTTATGGGAAAAACATAAAATCACATAAATTATTAACGTTTCATTTAGTACTCAAACATTGCTGTCTCATCAGTAGAACAGTGAGCAATAATAATAGATTTAGTTATCTTTGATATTTTCGTGCCAACTTTCAGTAACATAAAAACAAGAATTTTAGGGGCACCTGGTTGTCTCAGTCAGTTAAGCATCCAACTTTGGCTCAGGTCATGATCTCGCGGTTCAAAAGTTTAAACCCCTTGTCCAGCTCTGTGCTGACAGCTCAGAGCCTGGAGCCTGCTTCAGATTCTATGTCTCCCTCTCTCTCTGCCCCTCCCCTGCTCATGCTCTGTCTCTCTGCCTCTCTTCTCTCTGTTTCTCTCTCTTAAAAATAACTAAACATTTAAAAAAACATGAATTTTACACATTGTTTAATTAGGAAGATATATTTATCTTGAGGGGAATATTTGAATTAATAGTTTATTATTCTACTGTATAACTTTTACACGTTTAAATTATAGTATGTGTGATGGCCTTCTATACACCGTATATGGTATATAAGGATGAGCCTACTCTTTTCCCAATAAATAAGTCTTTTGGTTTTTTTTATTGTTAGGCTTAAGTGATTCAGGTGCTTACTAATACTTGTGGGGCTGTCATAGAGGACCAAGACAATTAGTCCATCAGTATTCCTTCATTCCCCTACTCACAGGGTTTATAGGCCTGCCAAATTACAGATATGGTATACAAGAAACAATCCTATAGCAAATCCTAGTCACTCTCTTCTGATATGCCACGGAACCTCCCT
>NC_043700.1:102903393-102906525 GCF_006229205.1 Suricata suricatta | reverse complement strand
TATGCCACTCCCAAATGTTGAAATGATGGCTTACGTTTTAATTTGTATCTAGACAATGTAGAAGAAAAGGAAAAAGGAAAATCATACTGTACATCAGCACTATTCATTAGAATTTCCTGAGATGTTGGAAATGTTCTGAATCTGCACTGTTAAATATTGTAGCCCCTGGTCAAATGCAGCTATTGAGCATTTGAAATATGGCTCATGTGACTAAGGAACATTTTAATTTTATTTAATCATAATTAATTTAAAATTATATTGAAATAGCCATATATGGTTAGTGCTGCCACGTTAGTACAGCTATAGACACAAAAACAGCAAGTTAGATTCCAAAAAGACACATACTCAAAGATACCAAGAATTTCAAACTCTTATTCTATTTTCTAATTCCTTGTAGAGAACTAATCCCTGCATTGCAATTTCACTATAGTCCTTCAATTTATTCTAGTTAATGATTAATAATAGCTAGACTGTACTTCCCTAATAGAGTGTAAAAGCTTCCAGAGAGAAATAATATGATCTTCAAATGTAACTCTAATGTACTGTAACCCACCTTAGACATTTAAATATTTATTACAACAATTTTCTTGGGAAGAGCATAATGTATGCCTTTAACATATAAGGATGATTTAGACCAGCAAAATATTGAAATGTGCATACTATAAAAATAGGGCAATGATTTAGAACACTGACTGCCGTCTTTATGAAGTCCTTGTGTGTGTGTGTGTGTGTGTGTGTGTGTGTGTGTCTGTGGTTATTAACTGTCTAACTCTCAAGCAGCAGACACTTCCAGAGCCCCCCAGATCTTTGTCTTTTGTTTAGTTTTGGCAAAGCTGTATAACTGTATTGATACTTAAAGTGACCACTAAAAAAAAGGAGCTTTACAGCAACCTCAGACTTCTGAAGTAATCTTGGACAAATCAGTAAAACACTATAAGTGAAGTTCATAAAATAGTGGCCATAAAGTCTAATTATTATAGTTCAGATGACAATGTGTAACCTCATCTATTAAGGGTCATCTTTATAGGGTACAGTTGTTAGTAAAAAGGGTATATTTCATATACTTCTTGAGTTAAACCAAGCAGCAATGGCTTCTCCACACAGCCTTCTGTTCCTCACCACTCTGAGCACTGCCCGGGGCCCCCGCTCACTTTCCTGTCATTGCACCCAGAACACCAGTGCCACCAACCTCCTATTATCATATTGCAGTTGTCCTGTAGGGCAAGTCTCACTTATCTTTACTGCCCTTTCCCATAACTTCTCATAACTCTACCAAGAACAGGTTGCAGACTCACCGAAGGTTTCATGATAACCAGAGGGAACGTAATCTGGAATAATGATATAATGATGCACAAGAAACCTAAGACTGGATGCTGATGTACAGGAAAAAGCTTCATAACCTCTACAAGATCCCGCATGGGATGACTGTCTTGTGAGTCTTCTTTCCCTCTGGTTCAATCCTCATCTCATCCTCTCAGAGAGACAGTGGCTTCTTTAAACCTTCATCCCTCCACTCAGGGCTGTCTCAGGCTATAAAGTCTGTTTTCTTCCCAAAATAGGCAACCCCCAGGTTCTAATCGCCCACAAGGTCACATTTTCTCCCCGAATCCAAGATACTCAGAAGAGTCCAGGATGCCATTTTTTGGCCAAATCAGAGTCTCTTTGTGATACTACCTCCGGAGTGGCTGACCATCCTTGGGTAGATCAAGTTCTTTCACTGGGTTTTCTCCTCTTACTAGTTCCTCAAGTGAAAATGGAAAAAGCAAATCTCTGTATTTGACCATATTTTTCTGATAGTTCTATGGCTTGGTTTTCTGAAATCTCCTGGAAATCCTCAAATCCATTCAAATTTAGAGCAGGAGAGTAGGAAAAAGCCATGGGCTAACAAAAAAACAAAAAGTCTGACAGCAATAACAAGTGTCAGGTTATAAGAGAAAAGGACTCAGGAACAATTAGAACAACACAGATTTCTGTTCGAATTTTTGGTAAAAAAAAAAAATAGCAAACTATGCCTTACACATAGTAGTACGTCAAGAAAGGGGAAGGGAGAAAAGAAATGGTTCCATACTGTAGTCTACAAATGTTGTAAAATGACTGCCTTAACTCATCAAGTAAAGGCTCAATACATTTAATATATTGTCTTTATTAATACAAGGAAGGATGTAATAAGCTTTATGAGGACATGTATACACACATAATATTCTTACCTATTCCCTAAATTCTGCATAATTTGATTGTATCTTCTTTTTTTTTTTTGTCCATTCAAGTATTTATTGAGCATTTATCATGTAACAGACATTTTATTAGCATCACGGATACAGTGTTGAAAAAAACAGATGCTGTTTGTATCTCAGAGTGCTTGTAGTCTACTGGGAGATATCGACATTAAACAAAAAGTCATATAACTGATAATTATGGACATTCTGTGCTTAAGTTGGATTAAAACATAGACCACTCATGGATTTGCCCAGGGGAGATAGTTTAATTATAATTGCAGGTAGAGAAAGTTGCATTTGATAAAAAGCATTTTCACAGTGGGTGTTATATATAATTAGAAATGTTTCTATTGGGATACTCAGAGATGGTGGCGAGGGTTTAGGGATACGGTAGGGTGAAACATCCACCTGACCATGCTTGACTAACAACAGAAGGATGCAAGAAAGCATTCCAATGAGGATTAAAACTCAGCCCATGCGAACATTTAAAGAATATTGGTCCAAAAGAATGGCAGGTTGTTAGCTAGTCCGAGCACTGACATATCTCAAATGGGCCTTGAATGTGATATATGATCTGAAGAAATATGGCATGCTATCCTGGAAGGTATTGCAAATGAATACAATTTAGGCTAGAGAGGCAGGATGTCAGAGCAGGTCTGAGGAAGACATTTTTTCTCTTGATACCAAAAGGACAAAGCAGTTAGCCCCCAAAGCGATTGTACAGAGAAGTAGGAGCTCTTTATGTAGAGGGATTAGCCAAAGGACTGATCGCATCCGAGTTTTGTTACTATGTAATTTGAGACACATTATTTATAAACAAGACCCTAAAGGGATTATTTGACCTCATAAAGGAATTTCAGTTCAGCCTGGAGAAGTTTTTGGTAGATTTCCCAGGAGATTTTCATTAGTTTTTACA
>NC_043700.1:102844005-102903293 GCF_006229205.1 Suricata suricatta | reverse complement strand
TTTTAATATTTTGTATAGTTTTTAACTTTTAATTTTGAAATAATATCAGATTAATCCGATTTACAAAGCTTCCATAAATTTTAACATCTCACACAACCATAGTACAATAATAATAATAATCAGGAAATTAAATCAATATACTACTAACCCATCACAAAATTTCACTCAAATATTTCCAAATTGAATTTGAATTTGGATTTGAATTAGTGGAATTCCACAAATACCCTTTTTATTGATTCATATATAAATCTGAAATCACTCATTGTGTTTAGTTGTCATGTATTAATTTAGTTTCAAAATTAATTTATGTGATTATAACTATATTATCTGAGTAACTTCTGAGCTAGTTAAAATGGTTTTTTTCTTCTGTGGCTCATTCTGACATTAAATTGTGGTGTATAACAAATGATGCTTTTAAGCAGTAAGATTCACTTATTTTTCTTGAAATATGTCTGTTAAATTACTATTTAGTAATTACTACACATTTACTTAAATAGTTAAATTACTAAATCGTTATTGGCAATTGGTGCATTTTTGCTAGTTTAATATATTTCTATCAAGTTGGTGTTACTTGAAGTCTGTAGTGGATTCCTCCAGTTCTGAACGTCAGTGGCAAAATGGACCTATCCTATCACTTGTAATTTTCTCGACATGCTCTAAATTAGACAAACAATTGAAATGAAAAGCAGCTCTTGGCTGTGAAGTATTCTGGTGTGTCAAGAAGCAGACTACTAGTCATATCTTAATCTTGTTACTAAATGCCTGACATGGAAATTATTTAGCTTTCCTGTACTGCAGTTTGTTCTTTTGGAAAAATGGGAACTTTTCCTTCCTTAATTTCAAAGCTGATGTAAAAATGTATATGAAAGAACTATATTTGAAACTGACAAAAAAAGCAGATCAATAAAAAAAATTATTTTCAGTGATTTTAAGATAGTTCTTACCTGAAGAAAAATAAATCTCTACCCTTATCCTATCCAGTCTCTTCTCATAATAGAAATAAGTCAAAATATGGCTTCAGGATCCCAGTCGGTGACTTGGAACTTATTCTTTTACAGCAACATTGCAGCAACTCATATGGCAGTAGATCATCAAGATTATCTAATTCACATAAACTTCTAATGGAAAAGAATTGCCCACCTACACTGGACAGTGAATTTTCCCTGATGCTGCCTTATTTTTGTGTGTGCTTAAAGTGGGGCATAGTAACACTCTCGAAGAATAGGAAATGGCTATTTGATGATAATTCTGTCACTTTATATAATAATAAATAAATTCAACATTTTTATTAGGAGCCAGGTATTTCTAAATGCTGTGAAGGTTACTATTATGAGTGCAGAAAGACATACTGATATAAAACTTACAATAGAAAAATGTAAAATGGTAAAATGGGAGGAGTTATTAATTCTGCTTGAGAGTATTTAAGATTTTGCATTTGAGGCAATAAGAGATCTGAGTTTTGAAGACTGAATTGGATTCTAAAAGAGTGATGAACAGAAGTTTATAGAATTACATAGAATATACATTATGTATTCTAGTTGCATATATGTGTAATATTGCATATATTCTATATACAGTATATATCCTAACACTGGATATAATATATAATCTATATTATTTATCTAGTTACATAGTATGCATATATATGTGTGTATATATGTATATATATATATATGAGATGAATAGCATGCTTGTGAAATCACCAGAGATTCAGTGGGCTTGAAAATTCAGCAGACGTATGGAGAAAAGTTGTGGGAGACAGACTGGAAAGGTGGATTGAAGAAGATGAGTTTGTAGAAGAATACTTCTGAATGCCATATTTATTTTAGACCTTATTTTATGGGAACTATCATCACTTCTTGATTATAAGAGCAAGATTTGTGTGTGCAAAGCAGTTTGTGTTTTAATATGCAGTCAATGCCTGAGTGGGTGAGGCTAAGCAGAGATACAATCATCTTCGAGGAGATAGAGACTAAGCTGATTGCTCCTGGTTAATAGGATAAAGTGCAGATATGATTAAAGGTGTTCAAGGGAAATTATCAATAGAACTTGTTGATGTATTTTACATAAGATAAAAGAGAAAAAATAATCAAGGATGACTCTGATGCTTGATATATTAGATAGCAGACATAAATGGCAATGTCATTTAGTGGTATGAAAAATCCAGAGGGAGGAACACACTGGCAAGCATTGTTGTGTTGTATTCAAGTGTATCTATCTAGCATGAAGTTTGACTTTTTTTTTTTAAATGATTTTTATTTATTTTTGAGAGACAGAGAGAGAGACAGTGCGAGCAGGGGAGGGTCTGAAAGAGAAGGAGACACAGAATCCGAAGCAGGCTCCAGGCTCTGAGCTAGCTGTGAGCACAGAGCCTGACGTGGAACTCGAACCCATGAACCATGAGATCATGACCTGATGCGAAGCCGGACCCTTAACCGACTGAGCCACCTAGGTGCCCCGAAGTTTGACTTTTGAAAAGTGAAGTTGTTCTGGGTGTTTGGAGAAGGCCATGTTCCATCTCTGTGATTGGGTTTCTGGAGTATGGCAGTGATACAGGTTTTCAGAAGAAAAACTCAGAATATCAGATGGGTCATAAATATTGAGTTCATGAATTTATTTGTAAGGTGATAGCAGGAGATAGGCTGGAAACTTTTTCCTAGGCAATGCCTTTTGAAATTTATACCTCTGAGTCATCCTCTAAGTTTGTATTTCTCAAAGCATAGCCACTAGGCAGCAAGCACCAGCAATTTGGAACTTATTCAGGATACTACATGTTAGACCCCACCCATGACTATGAAATCAGAAATGCTGGACATTTGGAGGCCAGAATCTGTTTTAAGAATTCAACCACATTATTTTGATTCACACTAAAGGATTTCAATCTTGATTGCATGTTGGGATCATCTGGGGATCTTTAAAATGTTCTGATGTCTTGGATCATCTTTAGTGATTTTGATATAGTCAGGTGTAAGGCCTGGGCAAAGGGCTGGGGATTTTGAAAGTCTCTCAGGTGGTTCTAGTGTGCCTTGGGCTAAAAACTATTTTTTCTAAAGAGTACCAATAAAGAAACACCAAGAGGAATGTTTCTCAGACTTTAAAAGTGCAAACCAATCATCTTCAAAATGCAGATTCTAATACAGTGGATCTGAGTGGCACCTGTGAGTTTATCTCTAGTCAGCTTTTCTGTGAGCTTGAACATAGACCATAGACCATAGCAAAGCCCTAGAGCACAGTCATCCAACATCTTCCACAGATATGAAAACACAAGCGATTATTAGCTGGGGATGATTTGTCTGGCATATGAATTAGTTGCCCAAGAAAAGGAATCAAAGGAGAGATTAAGAGCCAATCAACTTTATACAAATATTTAATTTTTAAATTATTTTTAGATCAAGTTTTCCAAAAACATAAGTGCTTTTTTAAAAGACTAATCCTTTAAATTAAAATATTGGACAAAGCTAACCTGAAGGAGTCAAAGTTAAATTTTTGCAGGTAGCCTCCAAGAGAATTGTTGGATTCTCTTGGATTATCTTATTTCTATTTATTTATTATTATTTATTTATTTTAGAGAGAAAGAGAGCGTGAGTGGGGGCGAGGAGGGGAGAGGAAGAGGAAGAGAGAATCTCAAGCAGGCTCCACATCAAGTGCAGAGCCCAATGCCGGACTCCATCTCACGACCATGAGATCATGACCTGAGCCAAAATCAAGAGTTGGATCCTTAACAGATTGAGCCACCTGAGTGCCCTCGGATTATCTTATTTCTGCCACGTTTTTCTGGAAAGGGCAAGGGTGTAAGTCTCTAATAGAACTTTGACAGTCCTATTAACTACTTTTCTGCAACAACAGCCCTGCATGGGCTCGTATCAATCCACTCACATGTCAGTGGGAAAGTAACTTCTATTTGTGTGTCCTCACTATTAGTAAAAGTCAACTTCTAATTTTGGAAATTTAGAATCAGGGGGGAAAAGATCCCAAAAGGGAATTATGCAGTCTTCCTTTTGTTTTTTTTTGCCATTTTTAAAAGAAATATGCCTTCGTGGATTTAATGAATTTAATTATTTAATAATTTTAATTATTTAATTAATTTTAATATTTAATTAATTATAAATAAATTTAATGAATTTAATTATTAATGAATTTAATATGTGCTTGAAGAAACCAATTTAGCTGCCCCCTTTTTCAAATGACAGTAGTCAAATCATTACTTGTCTAATTGGGCTCAGCAATGTCCTAATTAGCAAAGGGTTGATCCGAGCCTGAGGTGACAGCTTACCCTTTGGCTCTTGAATTCTAGCTGCCTCTTCATTAATCAAAAGTAAAAATAATCACATATGTTAAAATGATTAAATAAGACCTCTGCCTTTCCATAAAATCTTTAGGCTTCTGGTGTTAGAAGAAATGGACATTTTTTTCTTATAAATTGCATTCTAGAGTTTTATACTGATTAGTGAATGAATGGACTGATCTTGGGTGGGAAAATTAGGAGAGATTTATTTATTTATTTATTTATTTATTTATTTATTTTTTAATGTTTTATTTTTGATACAGAGAGAGCATGAGAGGGGGAGGGGCAGAGAGAGAAGGAGACACAGAACCGGAAGCAGGCTCCAGGTTCTGAGCTAGCTGTCAGCACAGAGCCTGACACGGGGCTTGAACCCAGGAACGTGAGATCATGACCTGGGCCGAAGTCGGAGGCTCAACTGACTAAGCCACCCTGGCGCCCCAGGAGAGATTTATTAATAGTAGTTAGTATTAAAGGGAAATGGGTCAGAATGGAGTGAGATACCATACATTCCTACTATGAGTTAACCCCCATGTTTCATTTTCCCAAGGAGAAGACTCAAAAGGATTTTTTAAATTATGTAAATAAAATGATTAAATATCAACTTTTAATACCTAATATTATTAAATAAGTTATGAAATATATTCATATGTAATTCATATGATTACCTTTTAATATAGAAATAAACTTTTTCACACTTCTTGAAAATATTTTAGTCAAGCTTTCCATGTGTATTTTCTAAAAGTCCTCATTAGAGTTCTTGTTGAATCCTCCAATGCATTTGTCGAGAGCACATTATTTTATTGGTCCACGTATTTTTTTAGATATCTTTTGGATCTGTATATGATGTCCTCACTGGAAAATTTATCCTAAAAGTCACAGTCATAAAATACGAGTACATCTGGTTTTTATGTTGTCCTATGTGTGCATGCATTCATGATTTCTCCAACACAACCACTTTCTGCTTTGCTTTTAAGTACATTTTAAAAGGTTTATTTACAGTCAAATCCTTGCAATTATGAAGTCATACACGTAGAGTAATGAAGAAATCTGTATCCAAATTTGTTCTTGCTTTCTTACCAATTAATTAATCACTTCAAACTAGTACTGACTTACGTGGTTTCAGACTAATGTATCTTTTTCCTAAATAGTACTTGATTGGTCAGAATTTAGGGAACTCAGAGAGGACCAGCAATAAGTAGACTTTGTGAGACTTGGATATACTATACACTGTTATCTGAGGGTTAATGTTTTAGGAGAAAAAAACCCTTCTGTCTTAAATTTGAACATACCCAGAAATAATGATGTTTAGTTCATGGAAATTATTTTAAAGCAAATTTGTGCTAATTATCATTACTTCTGAATTCCCCATTTCAATTTTATTTTTATTTGTATCTTAAACTGATTATGATTATAAAATATTATAACATATAATTTAGTAAATTCTTCAGAGGTGTTCATATATTTTATAAAAAGTGAAGTACTCTCTATACACTTTCTTTTACATAGTTGAAATCACTGTGGAATATATTTCTCCTTTTGCTAAAAGATCTTTTTGCTGGGAGAAACAAATTACCTGGGTTGGTAACTGGAAGTAAAATGAATTCAGTACTAATTTAATCTTAGGGATTTTCCCTTTAAATTGGCCCCACTTAAAAACGTTGTGTCTAGCTGTATATTAGCCGGCTTTTGTAGATGGCAGCAACAAAAGTGCAGCCACTTTCCACAATGCACTTTTAAAAATCGTTTTGGGTGTAATTTGAAGGTTGTTCTCTGTTGGGCTGTACTGGTTCAGCCTAGGTCCATGAGTCCTCTCACTCCCAGATCATTTCTGAACGAGGAGCCACCATCTGTGACATGATATTCTCATGGCCGAAAACAGCTTCTCAGGTGGGAGAGAGCCAATCCAGACAAAGAATTCAAAACTTCTATTTGGAGGTGCCTGGGCTGCTGTCAGTCAGTTGGTTGAGCTCAGACTCTTGATCTCAGCTCAGGTCTTGATCTCAGGGTGTTGAGTTCAAGCCCCCGCATTGGGCTCTGCACTGGGCATCAAGCCTGTGTTGGGCTCTTCACTGGGCATGAGCAAAGCAAGCAAACAAAAAACCAAGAAAACAGTACTAAAATAAAATAAAACTTCTACGTGAACAAATGTATATCACATCCCTCACACTCTATTGACCAAAGCAAGTCATTATTACTAAACCAATGTCAGTACGGCAAGAGGATGTATTCCCTGCTGATGGGGAAGCATGACAAAGGTGAGGAGGAGACAAATAATTGTGAGCAATTATTTGGTGACTATCTTGTAATTTGTAACAGTCATCATTAGAACTAGAGTCAATGTCAGCAAGTGTGAAGGACACAGACTGCTTTTAGTTACCTACAATAGCCATAAAATTGGATGACCAATCATGCAAAAGTTGAAAGAAGCTACTCAATATGTTTTCTAATATACTTTTAGTTTTTAATGATACTATTAATTTCCATTTTGCTTTTTAAACTTCTCAGAATAATTTTCATTTTAAGTCCTATTTGGGAATTTTTTCCTTTCTGTACCATTCCTGTCTGTGCAGCATCCAAGTCTGATTCTGTTGCAACTCTTCCAGAGATTCTTGGAGATATTTAATTTCCTTTAGTATTTCTGCTAAACTAGCTAGACTAAACTCTTTTCTATATATATCCTATGGAATGGATATGTATCCTCAAGAAGTTAATATATAAGAAGGTACCTAGCATATGGTATGCATTTTAAAAAGTCACATCCCTTCTCAGTCTTGTTTCATTTTGAAAATGTTGAAATATTTATTTAAAAAATACTCTATTGTTGATTTTTTTTTCATGATACTGTCAAATTCTTAAGACATGCTTACCCTAATTTTTCACATTTGTCTCTGAAAGCCTAGGGGTGGTAATGAATGTAAGATGAAAAGCAATTTTTCCAGCCTTTTCTGAAGATGCTTCTAAACCAATCATATGTCTCAGACTATCAGAAGCAATTCCAATTTAAAATAAGCTGCTTCACTTTCCCCATAAGTTTCCTTTTATTTTTTTTAGTTTTTCCCATAAGTATACTTTTGGATATGACATCCACGTTTCATGTTTTGGTTCACAAAAACACGTTTTCCGTGGAGCTTTGGGCTGGTGAACATGTAGAGATTCAGGAAGTGTCACAGTAGGAGGGGGTGTGGAAGTCCTGAGCCCTTTCCCTCCACAATGCCCTATGTATCTCTTTCACGTGGCTGTTCTGGAATTACGCCCTTTTATAATCAATTGGTAATCTAGTTTCAGGTCCAGCTCCCAGGTGGTGTGTCTTTTTAGGCAAGTCAACAAAAGAATTATAGGAGAATTCAGAAAACACAGTTCAAAATGATCACAAATTTGTCACCAACACAGACTTTCAAAATTTAGGGCTCATACATCTCATTGAGTCACCTTTTCACGAAGCATATATACATGGATTTTTCATGGATGTAAGACTCTGTCACAGGTAAAATTGATGGTAAAGCCATTTGCTTATGAATAATATAGGAAAGATAAGATCTGACAGAAGATAGACCATGTAAACAGAGTCCAATTAAGGAAATGGCCAAAAGTTAACAAAGAGCTAGCACTTGATTGAAGGGGAAAAGAAAATTAAGAGCCTTTCTAATATTCTTATCAGTGATGAGCTTAAAGTTGTTTGAGAACACTGACTTCAAAGTAGACAAGACAAGTAAAGAATTGAAGCTTTTGAATCCAGTTGTTTAAAAAATTAGTGAAGAAGGAAGAAGACTTGTGGAGCAATAAATACTTTATGGAAAGAAGAGGAGGGAGAACTGAAAGGAAAACTGACTGATGCAGAAAGTTCTAAGAATTCAGATGATAAAAAAGACTGGGTTGAAGAGGTCAGGAGACAACACAGACCAGGAGGAGAAAGCAGCAGGGGCTCAGGGAAAATCAGTCGACAGTCCTCAGGCCCCAGTTTTATGTCAAAACAGGAGAACTCAGAAGCTTCAAAGATTCTGTCCCAAAGCAGAGCTGATGAATAAAACCCTTAAAGATCATCTAAAACTTGAGGCAAAAAATGGGACATTTAGTGTATCCGAAGCCAGGGCTGGCTGCAAACAATTGACATTCATGTTAAAATGTTCTGAACAGTAGAATCAACAGGAGGCTGAGAAGCTGCACCAAGGGAGGGAAACATTCTGTCGTTCAGCAGTCACCTGAAGTCTGGACACGGAAGAGGACGGCTGTTTCGCTGAATTTGGAAACAATCCTAATTCTGATTTGGAAGAAGCACTTCTACTCCAAATTGGTCATCGTTAGAGTACCTTAAGCACAGACAGGGGAATGCACATTTTAAAAGTTGTATGTAGGGGCGCCTGGGGGGCTCAGTCAGTTAGCCGTCCGACTTCAGTTCAGGTCATGATCTCACAGTTTGTGAGTCAAGCCCTGAATCAGGCTCTGTGTTGACAGCTTGGAGCCTAGAGCTTGCTTTGGATCCTGTGTTTCCCTCTCTCTCTCTGTGCCCATCCCTGCTTGTGATCTGTCTCTTTCTCTCTCAAAAATAAACATTAAAAAAAAGTTTATGTAATTTTTTTTTTTTGAGAGAGAGAGGGCGCAAGTAGTGAGGGGCAAAGAGAGAGAGAAGGAGCGAGAAAAGCTGGGCTCACCTGGGGCTGGTGTGTTTTCTTGAGGCAGGGCTGCAGCCCACCTAAAGTGAGGCACTGGCTCACCCAATATAAGATTCGAACTCACCAATTATAAGATCATGACCTGAGACTAAGCCAGATGCTTAATGACTGAGCCACCCAGGCACCCTATGTAAATTCTTGATACATCTACGCAGGTAAAAGTTCAATAACTTGTCCCTTTAGGGGTAGGACTTTGAAACTGGGCCCCCAGCAACTGGTCAGCACATGGCCCCATGGTACTTTTCATATGTTCATACATATGTTATTTCTCATAAGCATTGTCCTTTCCCCCCTGATTTTAATCAGGTAAACCAGATTGTTGCCTTTTAAGATTGTGAAATGTGTACCATAAAACAAAAGGTTATGCTAAAAATGAAGATTGATCTTATTCTGGGAACTTTTTTTCTTATAATAACCTGCTGCCATTTATGATTAAACCATTCAGAAATACCATTCCTGTCTTGTATAATGTGTATGTATTGCCATGTTTGTGTTAATAAATGTATGTTGATAGGTTTGTTATTTGTGTGTGCTTGGGATTTTTAAACATATATACATATATATTATGTCAAGAGAATATAATTTAATGGCAATAACTGGAAGCAAGAAGTGGAAACTACTGAGTATTCTTCTAACTTTTCAAAAGATTAAGTACAGATTTTTATGTTTCTTAAGTTTAATTAAAGACAGTTGGCTGTAGAAGACATTATAAAAAAACCTTCATTTGAAAACAACAATGCACAATTCTTAAGTATCACTGCTTCAGTTGATTTAACTTGAAAATCTGTCACTCTGTTAATTATCTGGATAGATTTGGCATTTGGCTTATCTAGTTGACTTTATTTATATCATTCCTGAAGCTGAATGTTGAAGAGGGTCATGGACACAAATATGGAAAAATTATTATACAGCCAGGATATCTGTCCTCTCTGTGAGAACCCCCAGACTAAGTGGGTTGTGTTAATTCAATGACCCAGGTTGGCTATGTGGAAGGGAAGGGAAGTGGGGAGAAATGACAGGAGAACAGGATCTATAGGGACTCTGGTTCTCAAGAATTCTCTTTAGTGTGCTAGTAATAGTCATTTATTTTTACAATTAGAAACTTGGGCACCTGGGTGGCTCAGTCCATTGAACATCCGACTCTTGATCTTGGCTTTGGTCATGAACTCTCAGTTTGTGAGGTCTAGCACCTTGGGCTTGGTGCTAACAGTGTGGAGCCTGCTTGGCATTCTCTCCCCTCTCTTTCTGCCCCACAAGCACAGGCTATCAATCAATCAATCAATCAATCAATAAAACTCAGTCATTTTATTTAATATTAAGTATTTTGGAAAATGTATTTTAATTAAAAAAAGAAAAATCACTAGAGAAAACCCCGTTAGCATTTTTGGCTACATATTTTGAGATTTTTTTCTTTTTTTTTTTTTAACATATATTTATTTTTGAGAGACAGAGACAGAGACAGACACAGAGTATAAGTGGGGGAGGGGCAGAGAAGGAGACAGAATCCGAAGCAAGCTCCAGAGTCCGAGCTGTCAGCACAGAGCCCAATTCAGGGCTTGAACTCACAAAGTACAGGATTATGACCTAAGCCAAAGTCAGACACTTAACCAACTGAGCCACCCAGGTCCCCTGAGACTTTTTTCTACTTATACACATTTATTTTCTTTAATAATGGTTTTATAAATCACATATTAGTTATTACTTTGTTTTGTTACCTAAGACTCTAAATATATTTCCCCAGTCTATAATATATTCTATTATATCACTTTGATGATTGCACACAGTATTTTACCATATAAAGATTACACAGCTGTTTAAACCAGCTTATTTTTGTATGTTTCTTTCTATTTCATTTTTCCGGCATAAATGCTTTTGAGACAAATATGTGTATAGATTTACCTTGGGCAAACGCATAATTATTTCTTAGGATAAATTTCTGTTAAGTGTACATCCTAGATCAAAGAGCATATCTTTTAAAATTGAAAACTTTTAAGAACATATTATGGAATTTTTCTCTAGAAAATTTGTATCAATTAACATTCAGTTCAGCAGTGGTTCACGAGGGGATCTGTCTTCCCACTCCTTCACTGATAATGGATGTTATCAGCCTTTGCAATCTTGACCAACATGACAGCCAGTTAATAATGAACTTAATTTTGTTTTTTAGCAATATTTTCAATACTCTTATTTCCATTTTGTGGCCAAGAGTCTGTGGAAGAAGAACTTAAAATAGCAGTAGCTCTTTCTACCCATTCAGCGACCTAAGCAGTGGGAGTTGCAGACCAGTCTTTGGTGACAGGTTGAGTAGGAAAGTACTTGATAGACACAAAGAAAACATGCACACCTTCAGACTAATGTGAGACTTCAGGCTGAATTAGCAGTAAATTTTGGGAATTGGAGCAATGCATTCAACCTGAAATTTCTTGATTACAGCCTTTTCAATCTCTGCCTGATCTTCTTTTTCACTCTCTTTAGGATCTCTGTAAGTACAGAACAGGCATGACCTCCCATGGATGTTCAGGGAAGAGGATGTCACAATGCTCAGAGCTCCCTCGGCCAGCATTTATCATTTCAGACCTGGAGAATGAGCTCCCATGTTGCAGAGCAACGTCTGTGTTGCAGAGAGTGACAGGAGGCAGATTAACACAAAAGAACCCTGTGAGAGGCTGCTGGTGAGCCCCAGGATCAGTAACCACCAGAAGTCCCAGCTCCGAAAAGGCTGCCTGGATCTGGTTGGGAAAGAAAGTTTCCAGGAGTGGAGTGGCCAGCAATAGGAGTGGCTCCAGGGGCACAGAGCAAATATTGGTGCATCTCACCAGCCAGTATTCCTGGAGAATATGGCACTGATATCAGCTGAGCTTTCAGGGCTACAAGCTGCCCGGAGAATCTTCTCCCAGCCTCTCTTCATGTTTATGATATAGAGGCTCTCTCTTTTCCTTTATAGATGTACTATTCCATGTGAAAGTCAAATCTGGTGCTACCTTCATGGTTTCCTCCTGCAGGGGATTTGAGGACATCCTCCTTTTTCATTTGTGAGACATCAAACTTATCAAAGTTTCCCTTTATGACAGCAACCCAGAACACCATATGGACCCCCCTCAGGGTAGTACAGAAAGGTGATGAGCTGTATTTTATTTTATTTTACATTTTTAATTTAATTTAATTTTGTAATATTTTACTTTATTTCATTTTATTTTTTATTTTTAATATTTTATTGTTTTATTTTTTAATTTTTAATATTTAATTTCATTTTATGACAGAGAATGCATGCATCTGCAGGTAAGCGAGTGGGAGAAGAGGGCAAAGGAAGATGGAGAGGGAGAATCCCAAGTAGGTCCACACCCAGCAGCACAGAGCCTGATGCAGGGCTTGGGCTCAATCTCATGACGGTGAGATCATGACCTGAGCCAAAATCGAGTTGGCTGCTTAATAGACTGAGACTCTCAGGGGACCCATGGATTGTATTTTAATGTACATCTTCATAATGATCAATTTACAATTGTTTTCCTGTGTGTCGTCTGTTTATATTTCTTCATTTGTAAGTAACCACTTTTGACATTTTCCTATTTTTCTTTGGAGTCTTTGTCATTTGTTTCTAAGTTACAAGCATCCTTTCTGAAGTACCCAGCTTAACAAGTAATCACTCAAACATGCTGCAAATAAACTTTCTCACTTTGGGGCTTTCTTTTTAAACTTGTTTAAGGGTATTTGACAAGAAGGTATTTATTTATGTATTTTATAATTTTTGGTCAAAAGTTAACTGACTGTTGAAAATAGATTTTCAGAAAAACTAATCTGGCAGGGGTAGGCAGGGCTTGTTTAGAGAGGGAAAGTGCAATTAGGGTATTAGTTCATAATCAAAAAATTAAATAAGGGTCTGGAGTTAGAAACCAGAGATGTAAAGAAAGCATAATGAATAAATGTCAGATGCCTCTTTAAGGGAAACATGATGAGGATTGCTTGAGTGTAGAATCTGAAGAGATATAAGAGTCACAGATAATTACAAAGTTTGAGACTGAGAAAAATATTCCTGTAGGGGCACCTGGGTGGCTCAGTCAGTTGGGTGTCTGACTTTGGCTCAGGTCATGATCTCATGGTTTGTGGTTATGAGCCCTGCATCAGGCTCTGTGCTGACAGCTAGCTCAGAGCCTGGAGCCTGTCTTTGGATTCTGTGTCTCTCTCTCTATCTACCCCTCTTTTGCTCATGCTCTGTCTCTCTCTATATCAAAAGTAAATTTTTAAAAATTAAAAAAAGTTCCTGTGCTAGAAATAGAAACATTGGCTTGCTGTACCTTTGAGTCTCTGCTCACACCTATGGCTGCAACAAAGATCCCTTATATCTAGTGATAGAAAGGTTTGGGTTCTTGAATGGGTCTGATTGATATGTAGATACAAGATAGAAATAGATGACAAACACACTATATCTTCACTGAGGGTAAGATAGTGGTGACAAGATCATCTCATTGAGCAAAGGTTAAGATAGTCCCCTGGTCATGTAGATAGAAAGGTGGCCCATGCTTAGTATATGTATGGAATAATGGACAATGGTAAATGGCTTGGTTGATCAGGGAATTGGGAAGATAAATGTGATAAAAGATCAGTTTCAAAGAGTTGTGGGTAGAGGCATGTAGATGGACATAGGGAAATGGTCATACACTGTAGAGAGCCTTTATATCACACCGTAATGGGCAACAGAAACCCAACACTATGGTAGAGTTAATAAACATTCTGCTGAACAAAACTGAATTGGCTAGTCATCAACTATCCCAGTGTTGGAAAAATAGATACATAAAAGAAGTATCCATGGGGATGACAGAAATATGGGTCTTGCACAGGCCAATTGTATGGGTTGCTACTTGCCAAAGACATTGAATGTCCAACCTGTCAGCACAGAGACCATAGCTGAGCTCTCTATGTGGCACCAACTAGCTACTTGGTGGTCAGCTGAATACATTGGACCACACCTTGGAAGAGATAAGACTTCACTTTGATAAGAATAGATACAATTAAGGTTATGGAGTTATGTTTCCTATGGATGGAACCCTAGCAAGCACCACTGTCTCAGCATCTATAAAACCTATGACTCATCACTACAAAACATGATATAATAGCAGGCCAAATCAAAAGACCCATTTCATAGAACAGGGGGTTTGCTGCTGGTCCATAACATATGGCTCACTAGGCATATAGCATATTACACTGTTTGGAAGATGCTGGTCAGATACAGCAATGGAATAGCCCGCTGAAGGCAATGTTAAAGTACTAAGTTTCCAGGAGATACTTTACAGTGACACTATTTCCTTCAGGACATGGTGTCCCTTTAATTCAAAGATTCTGTGTTCCCAGTAAGTAGATTATGTGGGTCCATGAACCAAAGTGTAGAAGCAGGATTAGCCCCACTTATTATCACTCTCAGTGACTCACTTGGCAGCTTTGTGCTTCTCGTCCCTATCATTCTCGGTGCTCTTCGCTCAAAAGGGGAACATTTCCACCAAGACACACAGCAAGAGCCCTACTGAACTATATGCTGATGATTCCAACCTAGATAGTCCATGCTTCTCTTGAAAGTGGTAGCACATTGGTAAGAGAAATTAACACTTTTCGTCATAGAAGTAATACAAAGAGGGCTGGGAGCAACATTTTTAATTCTCAAATAATCTCTGGGTATCTCTTGGTGACCCCTCACCAAGTTTTGGTGGTTAGTGAAAGAATTCAGAAACTTTTTCCTGAGAAAGGCTTGGTGATCAGGGACTCAGAAGCCTTGGGAATGGTGGTCTGGGCCATTGCACTGGAATGAAGAATTTATTCTCTCAGTTGCTAGGAGGTTTGCCAGAAAAAAGACCTCCAAATGTCAGCCCTTTTTGGTCTTAAGAAAACAGCAACACCCAAAATTATCCCTTTTCCCATCAGCAGGCTATAACCAATGATTGATCAATACAGGGGGTATGAAGATTCATCCTCCCCCCTCCAATTTGGGACAACTCTAGAGGACCGTATCAAGTCAAGAACTTCCTAAGTGGTTGCCTAAAGTCTGTGTGAAATGCCTGTGAGGCACTTCCTCAGATATTGCTGAAAATGTTATATACTATACAATATAAATACCATATTTCTTTTTTTTTTAATCTGAAAGGTTGTGAATTCTAAAGCACAAACATAATAGTTCTAATAAGGAATAGAGGCTACAAGGATGAGACTGTGGATCTTTTAAGTTTGCCTGTGAGCAACACTTATCCCTTTTGGGTCTTCCTTTCTTCCTTGAAAAAAAGAATCCGTTTTCCTCCACCACTGCTCAACTCAAGAATCTTTCTATAAGCCTTGCTCTCCAAGAAGGTTCATATTTTATTCTCATAATATCAAAACATTGATATTTAGAAGACTTGATGTTCATCTTTACATTTTGTTACATTATATCTTTTCTAGTACAAATATATATTTTCTAAGGAATAACCTTTCTTAAATTTTCTAGATTAAAAATAAAAATTAGTAAATTATCCTCCACTAACAGCTCAGGATTATTATGTACAGTTTTTTTCTTTGACATGTTATAGAAATTACTTGATGAAAGTGGAAAGTAATCACTAGAATGATCCCAACAAATACTTAGAATTATACATTTTATCCACATTTGTCATAAAGATTGCTCCCATTTAAAGATGATGGATTTTTTAAGTGTTCTCTGGCATTATGGCTCCATCAAGTGGTCAAACTGACATGAAGCACTTAGTTTCCTTTACATACTAGAATTCTATGAAGGCCATATTTGTAACTAAAGATCTCTTCTTTTCAAGGCACACTTTTTAACTTGGAAATTCCAATGATTTTGCTTATGATGGATTATTTTTAAATTTTTGGTATAGAGACTAAAGAATCACATTTTTCCTACTTTTACAACTTGATTTTTTGAATATCTTTAAACTACTGTTTGTAACTGGAAAAGGGTATTCTTGTGAGGCTTCAGGTTCTCACCGACTTTTGGCCAAAGATATAAGTTCCTTACCACATGGGTCTCTCCGTGCAGCTGCTCACCACATGGCGTTTTGCTTCTCTTTTTGAGTGATGGATCTAAGAGAGGAGAAAAAGTAAGGAAAAAAGAGCAAAGGGGAAGTTACAGTCTTTTGGTGATCTAAACTCAGAAGTGACCTAATCTCATTAGAAATGAGTGATTAAGTCCAGCCCACATTCAGGGGGAGAGGGTTACACTATGGCCTGAACACCCGGAGGCAAGGATCATTGGTGGCCATCCTACCACAAGTGCTTTCCTGAGATAAATGTACAGTCTCTAAAATGCCCACACTTTATAAATGTTTAAATATCTTATTCACTTGCAGAAAGTGATAATTTTATTATTAACAATAGGCTTTCCTATGCTTCAGGTTTCATTCTAAATGTTATCCACATATTACTCATTAATTGTTACAACCCTATAAGGTAGGTACTGTTGTTATTCCCATCTACCAGATAAGAAAACTGAGGTACAGGAAAATTAAGTAATTTGGCAGGATTTGAAATTAGGCTATTTGTCTCCAAAGGAGAATATGAAGTTTAACATAATTTCTATTTGCTGTAAACAGAAAGTATAAATTGAAGATTGGAATACCATTGAAAATAGAAATACAAACAGAATTTTAGGACTAACTTTCATGCTTCCACTATTCCAGTTGATACATTTTTGTAATATCAATATCATGATCAACTGCTGCTTTGCCTGCAATAGTCCTGATTTAAGTTGGTCTCCTGATCTAATTGTTAATAATGTTTCTTCATCCTCAAAGTGTACAGGTTTGGGTAACAAGTCATTAATCCTAAATATAAGGCTATCAAAGCATGCCAACATGTGTCAAGAATATGACATATTTCATTATTAGACAAAGTAGAGCCATCTCATCATACCTATAGGTGATTCTAACATGGTCCTAAGGGCTAATAATCACTGTTCAAGATGGTCAAAACTGTAAGAGAATTAATGGCAAAAAAAGTAGCTGAGTATAGTTTGTCTCAATCAGTGAGCAGCACAAGTCACTTAGCTAGTTCCCACACATATAGATTCAGAAGATCAAGTATGCTGAAAAAAATCAATTATAACAATACCAAGCTGTTTTAGAACTTATCCATCACTTTCACCACTTTGTCCTTGACAAATGCAATGTAAAATATGGATCTTGTAAATTGATTAATTCTATCAGTAAAAATATCCCAACTAGATAGATTATCTCTAAGATTTGAAAAAAAAAAAGAAAAGAGAAAAAAAGGTTGCCTATATTTATTAAACTAAGTAAGGCAGGTGAATGCCTATATAATCAATAAAACACATTAATTTTTATAATTTATAAGGAATAAATAGATTTAAAGTTGTTGAAACTTACATGACAAAGTAAATGTATAGAAAAGAACATGTAAATTTCCAGATAATGCTGGAACAAGGAGAAAAGTTGTGTTTTGGTCTTTAGCCAGAAGAGGGCATTCCATGACTGCCATATGCATTTTAGTATGCATTTTTAAAAATCTAGAAAGATTCCTAGATCTGTGGTGGGGAAGGGGGTGGCGTAGTGATGAATCATAGCACCCAAACACTATTCACTGAAATCATTTAATGCAACTAAATTTCCAAATGATACTATTTATTTAGCTCTTTCTGAGAATTTAATAACCTACGTATATTTCAATATACATATAGTTGCTCTGCTTTATTATAGTCTAGGGTTTAAGATGGATGAGGATGAGCCATTGTTAAAACTTGGAAATTAAGAGCCCCCTACTCTAAGTCCTTTATTCTACCAATGATACAGCTGAGGCTCAGAGATGTTCTGTGGCACGCCTGAGATCTCCGAAGGCTGGTTCTGAAGCTGAATTCTCTTCTAACCACCCGTCTGAGACCGGCCCTTCTCTAGTCCTCAGCTCACCATCACATCAGGGCATTGCCCTGAACACTGGGGTAGGGGCTTACTGATTCAGGTCAGAACCTGAGGCAGTATGGGAAGCACCAGAAGTACCAATTCATTCCTAAATATTGATGTTAATACCTTTGGGATATAAACATTTTTATCATGCTTATACTTAAATGTTTCTAATTAAACACAATTTCCCCTTTTCAAGATGAACTCAAAATGCTCCCCAATGAAAGGGGGACCCACAAGAGAAGAGAGCAAAACCCTGCAGTAGTCTTCCTGCTGGCCCAGATAATGTTGGTCTCTGGTCACAAAATGGTAGCATGACAGAACTAGAAAATTAGAAATCAGATTATCTCTCTTAGTTATAAATATTTTACGCATAAAGAATCTCAGGCCCTTGGAGGTTAAAAGATTGGCTCAAAGACACAAACCTGGCAAGTGCCAGATTAATGGATCCCTTAAGGTCTGTGGAAGGCAGAATTCTATGAAGACCTTCTCCCGTGGAATTGTCCCATGATTAAATTATCCTAGAAGGCAAAAGAAGTCTTGCAGTGCAATTAATGTTACAATCTGTTGACCTTAAAATAAAGATTGTCCAGGTGGGTTTCACTTAAAAACATGAACCCTTTAAAAGTGGATACTTTTCTCCTGCTGTGGTCAGAAGAGTCTATTAGAGATTTTCAAAGCATGAGAGGGATTGGACATGAGGAAAAAAATGATCCCTATTGCTGAAATGGAAGGGATGGGTAGTGTGAGCAGTAGAGACTAAGAGCAGCCCCCAGCTGACAGGCAAGGAAAGGAAGACCTGTAAACGTGAGTAACTGAATTCTGCCAACAACATGAATGAACTTGGAAGCAGACTCTTCACCAGAGCATCCAGGTAAGAGCACAGCCTCTGCAGACACCTTGATTTCAGCCTTATGAGAGCCTAAGCAGGAAATCAGGTGGAGCCCATGTGGAATTTTACCTGTAACTATGAGATAATAAATGAATCTCTTTTAAGCTGTTAAATTTGAATAATTTGGTCCATAGCAACAGAAAACTAATACTAGGTCTAAGTTGAGACAGAAAGCACTTGAGATTTGAAGAAAGAGGAACTTTCAACATAAGTATCTCATTACCCAAATGATAGGAAAGCAAAGACGCTAAGTGGAAGACAGGAGGCAACTCCGAGTAAGAGCAGCAGGAAGCTACTATCCCCCCCCCCACCCCCCGCCCCAGTCAGAGGGATGATGGGAAGTGAGTCACCAGAGTTCAAGAGTGAAATCACACAGCAGAAGGTGGAACTATAGCAGCCTGTCCAGGGGGCACTGAGCCATCGCATGAGCTGTGGTAGCTTCTAGACGCTCAGCTTGAGGCATCAAAAAATGTGCATCTTCCTTCTTGTCACCTTCCCATCCTCCACCAGTCCCTCCCATTGACCAGACCCTGCTAGACACTGGGGTGAGTGACGGGAGTCTGCAGTCAGCCAGCCTTCTTCCTGTAGGAAATTACAAGAAATAGACCTTAAGACAAGTAGGACCAAGACAGGCACAGATGGCATCAAAATCTTAAAAACAAGGCTGTTGGAGTACAGGCACTGTGCCAAATGATTTATTTATGTTTTCTGTCTTACTTCATAGTTGGTATTAATATCTTTCTCTTTTTTGTATTCCTTGTACTGACTAGAAAATCAAGGTCCAGGGTGGTTAAAAAATGTTTTCAAATTATGTTGTCTTAAATAATAGACTTGTTTCTAAAAAAATTTTCTTTTAATGTAAAAGAGACAGAGAATGAGCAGGGGAGGAGCAGAGGGAGAGGGAGACACATAACCTGAAGCAGGCTCCAGGCTCTGAGCTGTCACCACAGAGCCCAACTCAAGGCTCAAACCCACAGACGAGATCATGATCTGAGCTGAAGGCCAATGCTTAACCAACTGAGCCACCCAGAACCTCATAATACACCTGATTTTAAACTCAGGTTTACATAACGATCACTAGCCGACTTACAGGAGTAACAATGAAGCCTTACAGATGCTGTCTATTTATTTGAAGCAGTAGGAAAATATGAACAAGGCAGAAAAATGACATGTGATTTTATAGTTTAAATAAAGGACTTGTATTTTGAATGAAAAGAAAATACGTTTCAGATCATTATTTTTAATTGCGTGGAACTTCAATAGATTCTATGTTCGCCTGTTGGGGTTAGGTTTATGATTCCCTCAGTCATAATATAAGATGTTTCCTCTTATAATGACAGAATCAAATCTGCATGAATCTTCACAAGATTATTTTGTACACGCATTTCCAAAGTTATATTCTGAAATTTGCATTTGAAGATTTATATTGCAATAATCTAGTGTGAAGGAGCTCCCTGCTTCTTTTTAGCTTTAATTATAAAACATACTGATAATAAAACATGCCATGATAGAAATACAAGGATGGGAGGGAAAATATTTATAGTATAGCATAGTAGAACAACTTTGACAGCCAAGGTTTAAAAGAATAAGTAGGGGGCACCTGGGTGGCTCATTCGGTTAAGCTTCTGGCTTTGGCTCAGGTCATGATCTCACTGTTCATCGGCTCAAGCCCCGCATCAGGCTCTGTGCTGACAGCTAGCTCAGAGCCTGGAACCTGCTTCAGATTCTGTATCTCCCTCTTTCTCTGACCCTCCCCCGCTTGCGCTATTTCTCTCTGTCTCTCAAAAACAAATAAAAAACATTTAAAAATTTAAAAAAAAGAATACAGAAACATAAAAGAAAATTTATAGGTTTTACTTTCGCTAACTAATGGTGTATTCATGAGTGTCATCTTGCCCCAGGTTACAAAACTATTAATTCTGAATCCAGAATTTAAGCCTGAGCAGTCTTATTCAGAGCACATTTTATATCTTCCCTTTCAGCGGGCATGTTTTGCATTTCTTACATTTAGACAAGTGTTGTGGAGTAATATTCTGACTACATATAACAATAGGAGAGTTCTTATGTCTCTATTTCATGATGTAAAGTTTAATCAGAAACTGATGAAATATTGTTTAATAGCTTACCTTCTTATTTTCGGATGAGCCTTTAATGTAAAGAACCTGAGAATTAGAAGTGATTTCCTTTCTTCATACATATGAAATGCTTTACAGTATATAATGCAGTCACTCATTTATTCACTTATTTTCACACATTCCTCAAGTATTTACTGAATAATGTCCAAGTGCCAAGAAATGTTTTAAGTGCAGATGAGATAGCAGTTATCAAAATAAAGTCTCTGGTTTTATATAACTTAATTTCTAATCCTGGACACTGTTTTAGTCCAGTGAGCTGTTATAGCAAACTACCACATGCTGAGGGGCTTAAACAGCAAACATTTATTTCTTATCGTTTTGGAGGCTCAGGAAGCCCAAGATTAAGGTACAGCAGATTCTGTGTCTGGTGAGAGCTCACCTCCTGGTTCACAGGTGGCCTTCTCTCAGTGGTGTCACGAGGCTGGGAGAAAACAGAGACGGCTCTCTGGGGGTCTCCTTCATAAAGACACCAATCCCATGTATGAGAGTTGCGCCCCAATGATCCAATTTCCTCCAAAAGCCCTCATCTTCTCCCCTACCCCAAAAGACTTCATCTTCTAATATTATTATATTGGGGTTCAGGATTTCAGCATGTGAATTTTGGAGGGGTACATATAGCCACTCGATAACAGAGAGCAACATCTACCATGGCAGGCATGGGAAAAAGAAATAAGCTAAACATAAATATAGATTTTCCCTTAATTGTTTCCATTTGTGCCCCATGATCAACTCCACAAAAGCAATCTCTAAGCAGAGTTGCATAAGAAAAGCTATTTTTTGTCATCTCCATTCACATTGCCTTTGGCAAACTCTTTTCTCTTTTCTTGACTTCTCTCTGATTTTAAACTGTACTTCTCCAATCTATTCTCTTAAGACACTTCTAGATAAGTTTCTAATTGGACACATTGTTTTGGTTAAGAATGTTATGAGAATAATTAATAACTAAATACTAAGGATCAGAATATTCATTCCATTATATAATGGTACCTGAAGAATTTTGATATACATTAGATTTGAGGATAATGCTAAGCTCTACTCATACTCTATTCATAGTAAATAGCCTTTTCTATGTACAACAAATCTGTACTAGTATCTTTAGGGAGATTGATGTCCTCGAAGCTAAAGATGGACTCACCAGATGACAAGTAGATTGAGTAAGCAGGAGTTTGTCATCCACTGTTTGTAACAGAGTCACCTGAAGACAGTTGCTCTTAATTGCCAGATCAAGGATGCACTTTCATCATTTCAATAGGCAATAGTCATTGTGATAGGAAAGACTACATCTAAACAAGGACAGGTAGGATACAGAGAATGGCTTTTCATACTGCAACACAATGTGGAATAGTTATTTTAGGATAAATACAGAAGAAAATATTCATACGGGATTTAATCTTGCCAGGGTAAAAGGTATTAATACCTTTTATATATAGACCTGAGGATAGATCACTATCAGACTTTCTGCACCTCCCCAGCTCCACTACAGGATGTAATTGTTTCCCTCAGTGCCATCCCAACTTCCACTGACACACACACACACACACACGCACTCTCACACACTCACATGCACACACCACACTTTGGACCCTATTCAATAACAGAACTAGACAGAAACACAAAGCACAAACTAAGTAAAAAACCTACTGGGAAGAAGTAAAGGTTAAATGGGCGAGGAGTTGTGGATGAGAGTCTATGACAAGAGTGCCTGCTAACGGGCAGTGGGTGGTCATATGAGATGCTCTCAGCATTTAAAACCAAAGAGGGTTGATGGAGGGCGGTGGTGGGCATGGGTCACAGGGGTGATGGGTACTAAGGAGGGCACTTATTGTAATGAACATTGGGTATTGTATGTAAGTGATAAATTGCTGAATTCTACTCCTGAGACCAAAACTGTACCATATGTTAACTAATTAAAATGTAAATAAGAAAAATAAACTAAAACTGTATACATTTTGAATGTAATTTAATAGAATAGAAAAACCTCTTCCACAGTTCTACCACTTTGTGGAAACTAATACAAAGTAAAGACCTAACTGTATGTGTCCATTTTCCTGGCTGATTTGATTCCTGAAATTACGGATTTCAGTTTTCTTCTTTCCTTAATAGAAGCAAAAATTCTAGAATGAGATCAACAGGGACGCAGAGGATACTGCGTTCAATATAGTTGAACATGGCATATGTGTAAATCTAAATTTATATCTAAAACTATCCATTATTCTAAAAGAAAGAATGTTTCATTATATCATTTAGGCTGTTAACAGAATGTGTCAATGAGGAAAAATGGAGTTAGCACAGATTATCATTTGGTTTATAAAATCCCTTCAAGTGAAGTACACAGTATGGATAGTAATAATTGAGATAAACCCTTTAAACAGAGGACCAGAAGAATGCTGTGCAGGAAGTTTACCTAGGTTTTCATCCGAAACCTCCCACAGGACATGTCACCTCTACAGTGTTTTTGGAAGTCCAAGTTGTTTGGCAAAGATGTTTAAAAATTCTTAAAGATAAATTGCTTTCGTTAAAAATAAGAGGCATATCCATGAGTGGTATGGCAGAGAGGTAAATAAGCCAGACCAGATGTGGTTAGAAGCCACCATTTTATGCCCTAGGAAGATCACTTGAAACCATCTGCCATAAGTTAGTTTGGAAACCCTGTGTTTTGTTATCCTATGTACTAAAAGCCAAAGTGTTTTTGAGTTTTTGCAGAGAGGCAAAAGTCTAGGGATAATAATTTTGAACCAGGAAAAGTGTATTAGGCAAATGTTTTTAAGTATGAAAATTGAAAAGCGAAACATAGGTTTATGACTACCTTCTCCTTGTGAATTTTTCTTCTTACCTTATAAGGACATCAGACATAATGAATTAAGGCTTTACTGTACTGTAGTGTAACCTTACCTTAACTAATTACAATTGCAATTACCCCATTTCCAAGTTACTTCATATTCTAAGGTACTGTGGGTTAGGACTTTAACATATCCATTTGAAAGGATACAATTCAACCAGTAACACTCACTCAGGTTGTTAGAATTCATTTCCTTGTGGTTGTAGGATTCAGGTCCCTAGTTTCTTCTTGCTGACTGTTAGCCATTTCCCACAGTTCCTAGAGGCTGCTCACAGTTTCCTGATATTTGGGCTTTTCCAAAGTGGCCACTTCTGTCATCAAGAAGAATCTCTCTAGTATAATCATGGAAGTGATATAAACGTATGGAAGGAAAAATAATTTTCCCTCCTTTCTGAGTTCTTGTCTGAGACCGCTGTAATAAAATATAGGTTGACAAGAGGAAAAACAGAAGCTTATTAACACATCTACCTCATGTATACATGGGAGATACCCATGAGCAATTAGTACATGTGCTGCCGAAGTAAGCCCTACCCATGAGTAATTCAAAATGAGTGATTCAAAGTGGTGGCTTAATCATCAGGCTTAAATACCATCTTCAGAGGGAAAGGAGAGGGAGCTCTTACGGGAGAATAAATGAACTTTATAAAGATAAATGGCCCCTTAGAAGAATCAATGGGAGGTATGACGGTTTGTGACAAGTTTGGAGGTTGTGTTGACTCCTAGTCCCCTCTCCTTGATAAGGGTCAATATTCTCTGGTTGATGGAATATCCAGGGAAGAAATTTATGAAAATTACATTTCTTTTGGAGGATCTGAAGATCTGTCTTTAGGCAGATAAGGGAAAATTAAGGGAAGCCTCTCCCTGCATCTGCTGTTTTTCAAGTGAATACAGCTCAAAATAATAATACAAAAGTGGCATGTTTTGGGGTGTCATGTCCTGATCTTCTATGGTCATATGCTGGGGTGGCATATTCTGTTACCCTTAGGATTTTAGGGAATTCCCAAGACATTTCTCTTAAAGTTGTATATGAATTGAAAGTCAGGATGTGTCAGTCTTGGTGCATGTTTTGTTACTAGTTTTCAAGTATGTTTTTGGAAGAGTAGAATGTGGTAAGGACACAAACGCCAAGTTTTTATCACTCATTCTGGTAGAGGGCCCAAAGATTTTAAATTAAATAAGGAGTTTATAAAAAAATGTTTGCAATGCAGAAAGGACCACAGAACTTAATCAGAAAATCAGTATAGTTGAAAGAACTATTGCCAGGATCTTTACATAAAAATCAGGAGAAAAATGAACTTGAAAGCCTTCTTAATTTTTCTCACATAATGCAATTAACTTTGGTGGAGAAGAAGCTGAGAACACAGCAAATTTTTGAAGCCAAATAGGCTGATAGAAGTGGTGAGTCAGCACCAAGCTTGTGCCTTAGTGTATTCTTAAACAGTGTTAGAGGCAAGTCCAGGGGACTTGAGACCCTTCAAGCGCTGCCTTTGGGCAGAGAGGCAAGGCATCAAGACAAAAGACTCTCTTTAAGTTTCAGGCAACCCAGCACAGATATCACTTCCATGATTATACTAGAGAGATTCTTCTTGATGGCTTGATGACAGAAGTGGCCACTTTGGAAAAGCCCAAATGTCAGGAAACTGTGAGCAGCCTCTAGGAACTATGGGAGATGGCTAACAGTCAGCAAGAAGAAACTAGGGACCTGAATCCTACAACCACAAGGAAATGAATTCTAACAACCTGAGTGAGTGTTACTGGTTGAATTGTATCCTTTCAAATGGATATGTTAAAATCCTAACCCACAGTACCTTAGAAGTAACTTGGAAATGGGGTAATTGCAATTGTAATTAGTTAAGGTAAGGTTACACTACAGTACAGTAAGACCTTAATTCATTATGTCTGATGTCCTTATAAGGTAAGAAGAAAAATTCACCAGGAGAAGGTAGTCATGTGAGGACACAGGGAGAAATTGGCATGATAGATCTACAAACCAAAGAAGGCAAAAGGTTGCCAGCAGATTCTTTCTACAGATTTCAGAGAGAGCATAGGTGCTCTGCTGACACCTTGATTTCAGACTTGTAGTGTACAGAACGATGAGATAATTTCTGTTGTTTTAAGCTACCTAGTTTCTATATTTTGTTATGGAGGCTTTAGGAAATGAATATAGTGAGCTTGGAAACAGATTCTTCCTCAGTCAAGCCTCTAAATGTAGATGCAGCCTAGATGCCTTGACTGGAGTCCCAACAAAGTCTAAGCAGAGGATCCAGCAGAGTTGTGCCCAGACTCTTGGACACAGAAACTGTGAGACAATAAATGTGTGTTGTCTGAAGCTGCTAAGTTTGTGGTAAGTTTTAACACAGCAGTTCTGAGCCTATGTCTTCATCAGCTGGGACCATAGCACCATATAATGGCCATCTTTTAAAATGTATATACCTCATTTTGAAGATTACACTCTTATTATTAAAATATGTCATCTCCAAACTGTTGCCTCCACTCTACCTTCAAGAGTTTGGTAATTTCTAGAGGGTGTGGCTTATGGTAAAATCAATGGGACCCATAGCTCACTTTTGTTGTAACTTGGGCCTCAGCAATGTTTTATAGGATCTTTTATTGGTAGATAATATTTTGAGAGCCCTTGAAATATAGTGCTTGCTGAGAAACTAAGCAGGGGAGGCAAATACATATGCAAAATATGTGTCAAGCATGGTCAGTATGAATCTTTGCCTTTTCAGAGTAGAAAGAGTTTGATTTATAGTCCACTTGCCAGAATCCGACTGGTTGGTCTCCTTGAGGTATGTTACAATTTCGAGGGACCAATGGTGATCTCTGTTTCTGGTGGTAGTGCAAGGATCAGCTTTCATGAGAGGAAAGGATGCCCACGACTGGCATCCATCCCTATCTGCATGTCTACTTTGTTCATGAGGTATTAAAAGAAATAGGGTTGTCAAGAACAAAAGCTGACAGATATGAACTGGCCAAGTCATCTGATCTATTTTTCTGGTCTACAGTGGCCATCAATATATCTGCTCAGTTTTTCTTATTTTGGTTTTTGGTTTTTATTGTTTAACCTGGATTCCTAGAGGTTGATCCTGTATATTCATACCTTAATGATCAGATAATGAATTCATAGACTTCCATCCTCCACCAATTTATCTATTTGAATTGGTGGACATATCCAAAATTGAAGTCAATTTCAAGTCCATTTTTAAAATTAAAGGATAGTTGCCATACAATGATATATTAATTTCAGGTGTACAACATAGTGTTTCAACAATTCTATACATTACTCAGTTCACCATGATCAGTGTAGTCTCCACACAACAGTATTAAAATAATATTGACTAAATACCCATGCTGTACTTTTCGTCTCCATGAGTTATTTATTTTATAATGGTAAATTTGTACTTCTTAATCACTTTCACTTGTTTCAGCGATCCCCACTCCAGCTCCCCCCTGGCAACCACTCATTAGTTCTCTATATTTAAGAACCTGTTTGGGAGCGCCTGGGTTGCTCAGTGGGTTGAACATCCAAGTTTGGCTCAGGTCCTAATCTTGCAGTTCAGAGTTGGAGCACCACGTCAGGCTCTGTGCTGACAGCTCAGAGCCTACAGCCTGCTTTGGATTCTGTGTTTCCCTCTCTCTCTGCCTCTCCCCTGCTCATGCTGTCTCACTCCTCTTTCAGAAATAAATCAACATTAAAAATGTAAAAAAAAAACCTGTTCTGTTTTATTATATTCCACATATCAATGAAATAATATAATATTTATTGTTCTCTGATTTATTTCAATAGGCTGATGTAATATGTCTGAGTAATATTCCATTGCATTGCATATATACACCACATCTTTATTCATTCATCTCTTGGTGGATATTTGGGTTGCCTCCATATCTTGGCTATTGTAAATAATGCTGCAATAAATATAATATGTATATCTTTTCAAATTGGTGTTTTCATTTTCTTTGATAAATACTAGTAGTGGAATTACCGGATAATATGATATTTCTTTTTAATTTTTGAGGAACCTCCAAAGTGTTTTCCACAGTAGCTGTACCAATTTACATTCCTACCAACAATGCACAAGGGTTCCCTTTTCTCTATATTCTTGTCAAAACTTATTATTTATTGTGGTTTTTTTAAATTTTAGCCATTCTATAGATATGAGGTGATATCTCATTATGGATTTGATTTACATTCCTCTTATGACTAGTGAAATTGAGCATCTTTTCATGTGCTTGTTAAGCCTCTGCATGTCTCCTTTGAAAAAATATCTTATTTAGTTCCCCTGCCCATTTTTAATCACACTTTTTTTGAGTTTTTTGATGTTGAGTTATATAAATTATTTATATATTTTGGATATTAACTCCTTACCAGATATATTATTTACAAATATCTTCTCTCATTCAGTATGCTGCCTTTTCATTTTGTTGATGGTCTCTTTTGTTATTCAAAGCTTTTTACTTTGGTATAACCCCAATGGTCTATTTTTGCCTTTATTTCCCTTGCCCAAGAAGACATACTCATAAATATGTTGCTAAGCCCATGTCTAAGACTACTGCCTGTGTTTTATTTTTGGAGTTTTATGGTTTCAGGCCTCATAGTTAGGTATTGAATTCATTTTGAGTTTAATTTTTTGTGTGGTAAAAGAAAGTGGTCCAGTTTCATTATTTTGCATATAGCTGTTTTGTTTCCTCAACACCATTTATTGAAGACTTGTCTTTTTCCTATTGTATATTCTTTATTCCCTTGCCATAGATTAATTGACCATCTAGATTTGGGTTTATTTCTGGCATCTCTATCCTCTTGCATTGATGTATGTATCTATTTTTGTGCCAGTACCACACTGTTTTGATTACTACAGCTTTGTTACATATCTTGAAATCTGTGATTGTGATACTTCCAACTTTGTTCTTTTTTTCAAGATTGTTTTGACTATTTGGAGTCTTTTGTGGTTCCATACAAACTTTAGGATTCTTTGTTCTGTTCTGTGAAAAGTTCTGTTGGTATTTTGATAGGGATCTCACTGAATCTGTAGATTGCTTTGGGTAGTATGGACATTTTAATAATATTAATTCTTCTGATCCTTAAGCATGATATATCTTTCCATTTGTTCACATCATATTCCATTTCTCTCATCAGTGTCTTACAGTTTTCAGAATACAGTGCTAACAAGTAGATGGAGAATGTTAGCACTGGCTCCCACAGGCATCCGCCTATTTAGGCTGGGGACAGTGTTGAAAAAAGGCACTCCTGCACAGTTTTATTCCCAGAGAAGTCTGTAGATCCCTACCCCTGCACCACACATTTTTGGTCAATAAAGCCCTTCATGTATAACTTAGGCACTTTTTAAACTGCTGCTTCTGTGCTGTGTCTTGTGCCTAGTTCTTGAGCTTGCTGGTTCTTTAAGATCTGGGACTTAGTTTTTTATCGTCTTTCATCCCTTGTGGAGTTAAGCCTCCCTGATTTTCAAAGCCAGATGTTAGGAGGACTTGTCTTCCCAGTGTGGGTCCCCAAGGTTGAGGGTGTGTGGTGTGGTGTTTAAACCCCTCACTCCTCCATACTCACTTGTGATTAGCCACACTGGAGATTTGGTTCCAAACTGCATCATCTTTGGCCCTCCGACCCTTGTTGACTTTGCCATCTCTCTGTGATCAGCTGTGGAAAATATGTTCTGTTGATTTTCAGGGCATTTTTAGAGTTAGTTGCATAGAGGTAGATATTGCCTCAGTGTGTCCATAGGATAAGGTAAATTCAAGATCCTTCTGTTCTACTGATTTCTACAGAAATTTCTATATTCCATAAATTTTTCAGACTTTTAGAGTTGCCTTCCCCATTTTAATTGAGCATCAACTTTTTAAGAAACTCATTATTATTGAAAATTTCAAAGGCACTCATAGAATCAGCTGTCCTCTGTAATATACTCACTCATTTGTTCATGCAATATTTAGTTAAATCACATAACTATAATGACAATAACAGTGATATAATGAGTCTTGGAAAAAATGTAGCTGATTTTTGGTATGCATATAATTGAACCAATAAAAGCTCTAGAGCACAGCATAGCAGAGATTAGCTTCCTAGCCAAATGCATTTAACAAGTCAGCATATTTTGTATTGTCCATTAATGAATAGATTAAGTTATTTGAAGGTTAAGAGATCATCTGTGGTACCCTTCCCTTTACTGTCTTGCAAATTGAAGATCATGTTCTGGATACACTTTTTTTTTTTTTTTTAACTAAGAGAGACAGAGAGACACAGAGAGAGAGAGAGAGAGACAGAGAGAGTGAGCTGGGGAGGGGAAAAGGGAGAGAGAGAGGGAGACACAGAATCTGAAGCAGATGTGGGACTCCAACCCTGGAACTGTGAGATCATGACTTGAGCCGAAGTCGGACACTCAACCAGCAGAGCCTCCCAGGCACCCCTCTGGATTTACTTTTATATCTGTAGTTTCTATAAATAGTAAAAGAGTAGCACATCCTCAGTGGAGAGCTCCACCAGGGTCTTCCCAACCTCATTCCGTCTTACAGTTATAATTTTCAAAACATTTATTTATTTACTTATTTATTTAACTTATTTAGTGCTGAAACTTTTTTCATTCAAAACCTTATAAGCTGTCATAATAGATCAAAAAGAAAATTTTGATTAAAGTAGGGTCTTTAAGTCTCATTTATTTTGATACTCATTTGCCAGAGCAAGTGGCTGCTGGACTAGTTGTAAGAATTTATTTAATACTACTACTCTAAATGATAGTCTTCTTTGATAATTCAAGTCATATTATGTTGCTGCCTATCGAATATTTGCTTTTTTTTTATAGATTCGAATCTCTTATACCAAATTTGTTTTTGTTTTTGTTTTGTTTTGTCTTTAATAAACTGAAAGGTGTGGGGTTGTTAGCAATCTCCTTTGAGTGATTTCTTACTACCTTAACTTCCAACCTGAGCATAAAAACAACCAGTGTTTTTCTGTGTGAACTTTATATTGCTGTCCACAGCAGCTTTCCTTCTAAATTAAGTTCTCTCTCTTAACTCTGACCTTGAAAGCTCAATCTAAACATCATAAAAAATAGTGGCTTCCAGAGCTGGAATCTGTGCACTGTATTGGATCTTCAATGTCTTTTAGGTCTCAGACTGAGAGTATTTTATGGCTTCACACTCAGCTGGCCACAATTCTGAATATAGCATAATTGGATTATTGCACAATATAATGAAAATAACAAGGAAGGGATATCTGTGAATTGCTGTTATAGATTTGTTGACAGAACTAGCATTTGAGAAAAGCTTCTGGCCTTAGAATCACAGAAATTTCAAGGTACAAGAGCTTTAAAATCATTGACTCTCTAAGAGGTAGTAAGTGATGTGCTGGCACATCTAGTAAATGGCACAAACTGTGATTGCCTTCGGTCTTAGTTTAGTACTGTTTCCTCCATCCAAGTGGCCTTTAACCTTTTGTTGTTGTTGTTGTTCCTGGACTCTCTTTTAAATATAAGGAAAATAACAAACCCTGTCCCTGAAAAAATACAGATATGCAAACATATACCAGAGTTTGCATAAATCACTTGGCTGAGAATCTCAGTTAACTTGTCTATGGATCCAGTTTCAGAATGAAAGAAGACTTCCTTTCTTCAAAGTGCTAGTGAAAGAGCAGACTATTTTAAAAGCCACCTATTTTTAGTGAGATATATGATGCTAAGATGTTAAGGATATCTTATTCCTCTTCATTAGAGAAAAGTAATATGTATTTTTGGTGACCAAATCTTATGTGGCCACAAGGATATGGGAAGCAGTGCTGCCAACAAAGTAGGCAATTCAGGACTAAGATAATAAAGTTAGTTAATTTTATTGTGGCCAAGCTTAACGTTGACCTAAGTATATTATCTTAAAATTCTAACAATCAAGATACTCTACAAGGAAGGAAGGAAGGGAGGAAGAGAAAGAAAGGAGGGTAGAAGGGAGAAAGGGAGGAAGAAAAGAGGAGAAAATACAGCACAATTTTTCAATAGATGAGTTTTAAAGAATAGTTTCAAAGCAATTGAACCCTAGAATATATATTTGCAAACTAACTTTGACAATCTTTTAATAAACTGATCATGACTGTGAAGGAAGTTGTCAAATCAGAAAGTATAGCAAGTCTGGCAAAAGATGGTCAGGCAATAGTAAGTCATAATCACATTATATTAGAAAGAAAAAAGGCAAAATCAGAGAAAATGTGAATAAAAATTAAAACTGAACAAATATAAAACCATAATTTGAAAACACTTTGCTTAATTAAAAAATTTTGCATCTATAAGTTGAAGAGGCACACCATGTACCAGTATACACACCATGTACAAGAATATTCAAACAAAAATCTTAACACTGATATATAGTAAAGTCATTGGACTTTAGTTAAAGAAGAAAAAATTTTTTGGACAATTGGGTTAAAATAATGTCACTTATAAAGGAAGATAAGTCAGGTTGGCATTATACGTCTTCCCAACAACATTGAATGTCAGCAGACAGTGAAGTAACATCTACAGGATATTTAAGAGAAAAGAATATGACTCAAGGATTTTATATCCAGCCAAGTTATTTGTTACATATAAGCACGCCTTACAGTTTTAAATAGGAGAGAGCTCAGTGATTTTTTTCATGGGAGACTTTTTTGAGAAAACTAGAAGACAATTTCTTTCTTTCAACACTTTAAATATTTCACTCTTGCATGGTTTCTGAAGATATACTTGATGTAATTCGTAACCTTGCTCCTCTATCAGTATTATTTTTCTTCTGCTTTCTTTCAAGATTTTTGTTGTTCTCCATTTTCTGCAATTGTGAAGATGATATTCCTAGGTGAAAATTTTTTGGTATTTATATTGATTGCTTAGTGTTTGCTTAGTGTCCTGGATCTGTGTTTTGTGTCTATCATTAATTTTGGAAATTTTTCACTCATTATTGCCTTCAACATTTATTCTGTTCCTTTGAATCATACTTGCATCCCAGGTATAACACCAGATGATCAATTCTGGCTTCCGAATTTGGTTTGTTAATAATTTATTAAAAAGTTTTTCATCTTTATTTATCAGGAATATTGGCTTATAGTTTTCTTTATTAGTGGTGTTCTTTTCTGGTATTGGTATCAGGATAATGCTGGTTTTGTATGAGTTTGGGAGTATTCACTCCTCTTTGATTATTTGGATGAGTTTAAGAAGGATTGGTACTAATTTTTAAATGTTTAGAAAAAAATCACCAGTAAAGCCATCTGGTCCTGGGCTTTCTTGGTTGGAATATTTTTTATTACTGATTTAATCTCCTTACTAGTAAAAAATACTTTATAGTAAAAAGTCTTCAGATTTTCTCTTTCTACCTGATGCAGTCTTGGTAAGTTGTATGTTTCTGAGAATTTTTCCATGTCTCCTAAGTTATCTAAACTGCTGGTGCATAGTTGTTCATGAGTTTCTTATGAACCTTTGAATTTCTGTGATAGTCATTCTAATGTCCCCTTTTTCATTAATAATTTTGTTGATTTGAGTCCTCTCTCTTTTTTTCCTTGATTAGTTTAGCCAACAGTTTGTCAATTTAATTTAACTTTTTTAAAATAGTTTATTGTCAAATTGGTTTCCATACAACACCCAGTGCTCTTCCCCATAAGTGCCCTTCTCCATCACCACCATCTCTTTTTAATTTAGTTTAACTTTTGAAAGAGCCAATTCTTAGTTCAGTTAATCTTTTATGTTGTTCCTTCATCTCTATTTCATTCATTTCTGCTCTAATTTTTATTATTTCCTTTTATCTGCTAACTTTGGGTTCAGTTTATTTTCCCTTTTTTAATTCCTTAAAGGACAGTTAGATTGTTTATTTGTGATCTTTCTTGTTTCTTAATGTAAGTAATTATTGCTATGAATTTCTCTCTTAAAATATATTTTGCAACATTCCACAAGTTCTGGTATGTTGTATTTCCATTTCATTTGTCTTAAGAAACTTTTTTTTAATTTAATTTTTAATTTCTTCTTTGATTTGTTGGTTGTTCAGTAAGAGTGTTGTTTAATTTCTGTGTTCATTGATTTTTCAGTTTTCCTCATAATTGATTTCTATTTTATGCCATTGTGGTTCAAGAAGATACTTGGTATGATTGCAATCTTCCTGAATTTGCTAAGATTTGTTTTGTGGCCTAATATATACTCTATCGTAGGAAATGTTCCATGTGCACTTACAAAGAATGTGCATTCTACTGTTATTGCATATACTGTTCTGTGTATGTCTGCTAGGTCCATTTGGTCTATAGTGTTGATCAAGTCCACTGTTTTCTTACTGATTCTCTGTCTGCATGATTTATCCATTTTGAGAGATAGTTTTCAAATATTAGTGTATTACTGTTATTTCTCCTTTTGGCTTTGTTACTTTTGCTTTATTTAATTAAGTGCCTCAATTTTGAGTACAAAAATATTAACAATTGTTTTATATTCTTGATATATTGACCCCTTTACCATTATGCAATGACTTTCTGTATCTGTTTTTGCCGTTTTAAAAGTCTTTTTTGTGTGATGTAAGTATAGCTAACCTCTGCCTTTTTTGGTTACCATTTGATTGAAATGTCTTTTTCCATTGCTTTACTCTTAGTCTATGTATGTTTTGTTTTAATTTTTCTAATGTTCAGTTATTATTCTACGTGTATTTTTTAAATCTAAAATTACTCACTTGTAGGCAGCACATTGTTGGATCTTTTTAAAAATCCATTCGGCCATTCTATGTTTTTAATTAGATAATTTAATCCATTTACATATGAAGTGATTATTGATCAGTAAGAAGATGGGTAGTAGATGGGGCTATGAGATTCCTTTCCTGGGAAGCAGGATAAGACTCAGGACCTATACAGCTCATTCTTGGAGACCTCAATCAGTCTGGAATATGCCCTAAGTGCTCTGATCAGGTGAGGTTACCGCTTTTGCTCTTCAGACCTGATAACCATGGGCTGTGTTCTCTGTTTGAGTGCCACATCAGGCTGTTGAATAGGCTAAGCTGCTTTCTATGTTCTCTGGTTAGGTGCTTTCATTAAACAGGCTGAAGGCTGCATAAAGCAATGAGTAGGGTTAAAAATTAGATTTCCTGCTCAGGCACAGTGGGAGGAAGAGCTCTAAAGCTGGTAAGACTCTTTGTAGTCTTAACTCAAGCTGACTCACATTTCAAACAAGGCCATGAGCAAACAGGGCCACTGGCTTTGTTCTGCAAATGATCAACTCTTACCTCTTATCCCTTAGCTTGAGTGCCACTGTGCTGCACAGTTTCTAGGAGTTGTTGCCGGCCCTTCTGGTCAGATGGGGCCAGAAAACACTCACCGTAGCAGATAGAGCTATGTCTCATCTCCCTTACCTAGGGAGAGAGACTGTTCCAGTCTATTTTCAATTTTCTAATCAAATTTTATGGTATGGAGAGGCCCAGAGCTACCTTCAGCCTTGGCTATGAATCAGTTCCTCTGTCAACAGTCCCAATACTCTCTTTGCTCTGTGGGTGGTCAGTTCTGCTCACTTACCTCTTGGTTCACAAACCACTGGACCACACAGCTTCTAAGAGTTCTTGCTAGCCCTTCTGGTCAGATGGGGTCAGAAGATACTCTCTACATCAAGTGGGATGGTGATTCAGCTCCTAGCCTAGGCATGGGCAAACTATTCCCTAGGGCAAGCAGAGCTCCTCCTTTGTGGATCTGAATCAGGTACATCTGCACTTTGCCATGCACCCCGGTCAGAGTGTACCCCCAATTTGGTTCTGCAGATGAACAAAGCAACTGGTTGGGATTATCGCTTGGCCACTGCAGGTATGAACTTGGTCTGTCAAGATCAATGTGCTGGTTGCTGCAAGCCTTTACCTTTTCCCTATTATAATCAGGTTGCCAGTGGTTGAGTCTGATTCTTCTGCAATCCCCATGGTATGAGATCACCCCAAAATGTGACCCAGAATGCTGAAGGAGGCTCATTATTTCTCTTGGACTCTCTTTTCTCATTGGAGGAACCACAAGCTCAGAAGAGACCTTTTCATGTGGTGCTGTCCTGGCCTAGGGCAGTGGGAATGCTGTCAACATGTAGCCACTTCTGTTACTCTTCTAATGCAGTCTCTGTTGGTCTCTTCGGTACAGAAGGATGCTTCAGCCTCACCTCCACGTTCTAGGATTCTCTCAGTGGTTTGTTCTTGAATAGATGTTAGTTGTTCTTATGAGAGGAGCAAAGTCAGAAACAACCTATGTTGCCATCTTGGTGACCTCAAGCTCATCCATTTTTATATTAATTTTTACTTTTAATTGCAATGGTTATTCCTTTAATATTTAATGTAACTATAGATCTTTTTGGATTTATTTCAACCATTTGAGAATTTTTGCTTGTCCTCTGATTTTGTTCTCATTCTCTCTTATTATTTTAATAATTTTTAATTCTCTGAATAATTTCACATTTTTAAAAGTAGTTACTCTGAGGATAACAGTATCCATACTTAAATTTACACCATCTACTTTGGTTTAATATTGTACCATTTTGGATAAAACTATGAAAAGCTTGCATGTACGTAAAAGTCCATTTACCATTTCCCTTCTTTTATAATATATTTGTCATAGGTTTTATAGCTATACCTTATATGCATGTGAAAATTTCATACTTTTTCTGTAGACAGTCCTATGTGTTTTAAAGAAATTTGGAGTAAAACAGGGTTTATATTTTGTCAAACCATTTCTGATGTTCTTTTATTTCTTCCCAAAGATATGTGTTTTTATTAGATAACAATTTCTCTTCAGCTTAAACAATATCCTTTAGTATTTCAGGTAGTATGAGTATGATGGTGATCGGTTCTCTTAGTGATCTGTGTCAAAGTGTGTTTTTATTTTGTTTTTATTTTTGAAGAACATTTTGGCTAGATAAGAATTCTGGATTAACTTTATTTTTTCTCATGTCAGCATTTTGCCACTGATTTCTTGCCTCTCTAGTTTCTGACCAGGAAATTGTGGTCGTTTGAATTCTTGTTTCACTTTATGTAATGAGTTCCAATTGTTACCTAGTTTTTCCTTTGTGTTTGGGCTTTAGTAATTTGACCCTGGTGTGTCTAAACCTGATTTTTTCCTCTTTGTAATATTCACTCATCTTGGAATTTACTCATCTCTTGAATCTATACATTTATCTTTGAAAAATCTGAAGATATTTTTGGTCATTATATCTTCTAATATTTTTCTGCTTTACTAGGATCCAATAAGTGTATGTCTTCAAATTATGTAAGTTTTTAAATCATTATGTTTTCAAATATCTGTACTGTTCTTTTTTCCCCTCTCTTTTAAGACACCAAACATATGTTATACCTTTTGATATAGTTCCACTTGTTTCTGAGGCTCTGTTTTCTTCCTTGAAGCAAATGACTTGAATTGATCTATTTTCAAATTCGCTGACTGTTTCTTCTATCAATTCCATTTTCCTGTTAAGGTTTTTCAGTGAATTTTTTTCAGATATTGTACATTTTGTTTCAAAATTTCTATTGGATCATTTTCTATAGCTTATATCTCTCTCTTAGAAGTTAGTATCTCTTCATTTGTTTTAAACATATATTTCTTTATACCACTAAACATAAATAATATCCTTCAAAATTCATTTCTGTTAATTCCATCATCTGTGCCATTCTAGGGCTGTTACAGCCTGATAAAAATTTCTTTTGAGAATAAGTTATATTTCTTTTATTCTTCATGTTGAGTGATTATAGATTGCATTCTGGACATTGTAAATGCTGTGCTGTGGGGGATTTATGTTGTATTATATTATCTGGACTTTTGTTGTTGTTACTGTTGGTTGATTGTACATTTTTTTAAGTTTATTTATTTATTTTGAGAGAGTAATGGGGGGTGGACAGAGAATCCCAAATCCCAAACAGGCTCTGCACTACTGGTACAAAGCCTGACATGGGACTCAATTCTATGTAACCACGAGATTATCACCTTAGCCAAAATCAAGAGTATGAGGCTTAATCGCCTGAGTCACCCAGGCACCCCATAGATTGTACTTTTTACAGTTGAATTGTTAGTTCCTTACTTTAACAGACTATTAAAATGGTTGGACAATATCTCTTAGGTGGCAGGTAAAATCTCAGTACAATTTAGCTGGGCTCCTTAGACTCTACTTTCGTGTGGTAGCTCCAGTTTCACCCAAGTATTCTTCAAACTGGAAATTTTAGCCATGGCACATGATGAAGACTGGATGTGCCCTCATGCCAGGAGAGCCATCCATTGTTGGTCCTTACTTCTCAGTGTCAATTCTGTGTCAGAGAAGAAAAAAAGGAAGAGGACCAGCTTTTGTCACTCTCTACTGCCTAAGAGCAGGGTGTTTTTTGTACATCATTTGAAGTTTTTATCTGCTAGAGGGCAAGTTGATAATTCGCTTAGCTATTACCAAGGATAAAAATTCTGCATGCATGTTCAAAAGATAACTTTGTTATTATAAAATTATAGTTTGGCAGTTATTTACTGACAGTATATATATATATATATATATACACATATATAATATATAATAACTTTGTTATTATAAAATTATAGTTTGGCAGTTATTTACTGACTATATATATACATATATACATATATCTTATATTCATTTATTTTTGAGAGACAGAGAGAGAGACAGAGTATAAGCAGGAGGGGCAGAGAGAGGGAGACACAGAATCGGAAGCAGGCTCCAGGCTCTGAGCTGTCAGCATAGAACCCAACACAGGACTCAAACCCACAAATGGTGAGATCATGACCTGAGCCAAAGTCGGATGCTTAACCGACAGAGCCACCCAGGCAACCCTACTGACAGTATATTAAAGATATCATTATCTTCATTCTGGTTTTTAATTGAGAAGTCTGCTGTCAAATTATACTTTTTTCTCTGGTCTTAGGATCTTCTCTTAATTTTGATATATGGAAATATACTACAATACAAAAAGGTGTCAATTTCTTTGTATTTATTATGCTTGCTAAATATTGGACTCTGTGAGTTTGAGGATTTCCTATTTTTATTGGTTTTCAAAACGTCTCATCCTTTTTCTCTTCAAATAATGCTTTTCCTTTATTTTCTATGTTTTGTCTTTCTGAGACTCCAATTAAACCTACATTACAACTCCTTATTCTCTCTTCCTTGACAATTTATTTTTCTATTTTTTAACTATTTCTCTTAACTGCCTGCAAGATAATTATACTAAATATTTTCTATCTTACTAACTTACTATTAAGTTTTGTCTACTTAATTATTTAATGAAACCATTTAGGGCTTGCTAAGTAATATTTTCAGAATATAATAAGTACTCAAAACTCACCACTTGAGACAAAAGCTAAGAAGGAAGCTGATAGCAATTCTCATCTAAACACATACCCTCATCCTGTTGCCTTACATTCTACTTGTTAAGGTAAACCATGTTATAATCACTTTAATTTCCATTTTGTATCATGTTATTGAACTTCTCTGTATTTCTAATAGCTCTATATTATGTTTTTAATATATAATTTTATTAAAAAGATCGATTGCTATATATTTGGGAAGAGTTTTTCAATAAATATATTGCCATCCATTTAGTCTTTCTTATTATATATTTTATTTTTAACATACTGATTTTTAAATTTATGTACCATAAGATTCATGCTTCCTTTTTTCTTTTTTTACAATTTTTTGGATATGACAAATGCAGTCATGTAACTCTCACCACAATCAGGATACAGAACAGATTCCTCAACTTCAAAATTTCCTTTATGCTACTTAATTTTTATCAAATATACCCCACAATCCTAACCTCTGACAATCACCTATATATTCTGCATCTCTATCGTTTTCGTTTTTACAGAATTCATGCGGGTGGATTCATATAGTAAGTAACTTTTTTATTCTGGTTACTCTCACTTAGCATAATGCGTTTGAGAGACATCTAAGTTACTCTTTTTTTCTTATCATTGAGTTGTATTCCATTGAGTGAATGTTGCAATTGTTTATCCATTCATTCATTGAAGGACATTTATTTTTAGTTTGGGGGCATTATGAATACAGCTGCTATAAACATGAGCATTTTGTGCGCTTACAAACTTTTATTCTTTGTGGTTAACCCAGTGGTTACATTCTATGCGGTCACATAAAAGGGGGATTGCTGCATCTGATGGTAAGTGTGTGCTTGACTTTTTAAGAAACTATCAAACTGTTTCCCAAAGTGGCTCTATCATTTTGCATTCCCATCAGCAATATATGAGTGATGCAGTCTTGAGCTTTTTTATTTTTAATATAACATTACAGATTAAACTACAATAATTAGTCTTCTTGCATACTTAATCTACATCAGTCATTTTGCAAGCATATTAGATAGGGAATTGAACTATTCTGATAAAGAATAAATCAATTGTGATATCAACAATTACCTTCTGTTTTTTATTTTAATGTTGCATTACAAGGGTGCCATGTTCCTCAACTTTAAATGGTACCACTCACAATCTAGTTCATAGAGATTTTCCCCACCCAGTGGTTTTAGGGCTTTAATGAATTCATACAATACACAGAACCATTATGTGGGTATAGTTTTAATTTAATTTAATTTTATTTTATTTTATTTTTTTTTCAGAAGAATCTAGAACCTTTATTTCAGGGGCACGTTATTTGGAGGTTCATGAACTTGGAATGGGAAAAATACATTTTTGTTTTTCACCAGCGTCTTACTAGTTTTAATTTTAATTCTTCATCATAGTGTACTATTACAGTAGGTAAAATCATCAAAAACAGCTTCTAAAACCAATTTTAGAGCCTTTAAAACATATGTTAATACACATTTGCACAGCTACATAAAGTTATTTTTCAAAATGTATTTACTAACAATCAGTAGTGTAATATATTTATATGTTTAATTTGAAGTGTATAGCATAAGAGGGAATCTTTGGTTGAATGTTTGGAATAATATCATTAAACAAAAATTTTTTCTACTTCTTGTAATACTCAAAGACTTTAATATTTTATTTTAAAGAGAGAACTAGCCAATAGATCATTTTACAAACTTATTTTATCATAGGACCTCTCTTAGGGATCTCATAAAAATTTTGAACTTGTACCATAAGGAAATTAGAGAGAACCATTAGAGGAAACTCATAAGAGCATTTATTCCAGGTGATCAGTTATTATCTAGCTCAATTGAGTGTAGACCATCTGAGAATGGTATTACAAATTGAATGTAAAATACGAAGTACCTGCAGGAATAAAGTGAATTGGTTAGAACATTTATTATAAAGAGGGAGCATTTGTAGATAGCACCAATACATAACAGGTCACAGCCAAGTGTCAGAAACCATTTACGGAATAGTTTGCAGCCTACAGGCTCTGGTTTTAAATGACATTTCTATTGACACTTTTTATTTTCTATAAGGTTTCTGTGGGCTGACAGAAGATAGCTCTTACTTAGAAAGGCCCCCTGAAGTGTCTAAGGTGTTAAACGTATTATGTTCAATTCAAGTGTAAGATTTTAAAAAGTACTACAGAGGGTAGCCTTGGGAGGCATTCACTCTGCTCTTAAGGTAAAGCCTAAAGGATCTGTTGTGGAAGAGTGAAATGAAAGAAACATTTTAGAGGTCTCCATGCTTTTAACTGTGTATTCCATTTTAGGTGCTCTGGGCATGAAGGAAGGGAAAAAATATTTTTATAGGGTTTTGTTCGCTTGTTACAAATGAAGATTTGATATTTGTGCTTACAGATATCACTTTGTATCATACATTAGACTTTAGAGTGAATGTCATTTAATAGTTTCAGCTTTTCAGAACCCCTGATTTTATCTATCTTTCTATCTATCTACACACCTATCTATGATCTTTCTTTTACTTCTGTAAAACCACGATCTCTGAAATTAGAAAAGGCAGAAAAACAAGGCCATGCATTGTTACATACTTAACATAAATTTCTCTTTGTCTCTCTGTCTCTCTTGTTCTCTCTCTCTCTACCTCGTATACACACACTTTTCATTTAACTAATGCTGCTCTTGGGCAGCCAGATTAACTTTGTAAAGCTTATGGTACATTATAAAATACCCAGTTATGAAACTAAACAATTTTGACATAATTTGTGTAAAAACCCCATCCACTGAAAGTGATATAACGTGTATTTGACAATGGAGTTTGGGATTAAATTCATAAGTTTTATTTTGAAAAGTGAGTGAACATGCAGACACAACCTCTAATTTTAGTAATAGCCCCACAGGTCAAAACCAGTGTATATTACCCATTTCTCTCTGCAGTGTTCCTACAGTAATATCAAACCCAATAGCTTGATTATGATCCTTTTATCTTCTTCTTTGATTACTTGACACTTCAACTTCTATAAAAACTAATACCAATAATGCACGAAAATAATATATGGTATATGTTCCCCAATGAAGGAAGTCTTTGCATTTTTAATTTTCTTTCTTTTTTTTTTTAATGTTTTATGTATTGTTGAGACAGAGAGAGACAGAGCATGAGCAGGGAGGGGCAGAGAGAGGGGGAGACCTAGAATCTGAAGCAGGCTCCAGGCTCTGAGCTGTCAGCACAGAGCCCAATGTGGGGCTCGAACCCACAGACTATGAGATCATGACCTGAGCTGAAGTTGAATGCTTTACTGACAGAGTCACCCAGGCGCCCCTAGAAAGCTATCTTTAAAAATAAAACTTAAAATTGCCCATACAAAATTAAAGAGATGGATCTGAGAGCCCCATCCCTACACTTAAGCTTCCTTAGCTTATGGGATAAGTGCTGCTAACATAAATATTAATTTTCTTCTTTAGTAAAATTTATATCTTTTTGTTTTGTCATTTACTTCTCATGCGTCATAATTTATGTTTGTTTTTAAATAATATTGTTATTTTTTTCTCCTCCTTGAGGAACAAAAACTGAAGTGTTTTTCTCATACTAAAAGTATGAGAACACAGACCCAAGTTTTAGATAAAATGGGTTAATTATATTTTCAGAGAAGTGGTACCTTTAATTAAAAAACTAAGGTTCTATGTCCAAACTTAATGTCATCTGTTCAATAGATACCATATACTTTTCTACATTAGATTTTCTGTATTTAAAAATGTTTTTTTTTCTTAAGACCACATGATGGCAATATAACTCCAATAGACTTACTTCCATTTTTAGGCCCCTACATCCAGGGCAATGCTGAAAAGAGACATAATTTCCATTCTTTCAGATGCCAAGAGCTTACCTGTCAAATAATCTGTCAGCATTTTGCTGGGGTTTAATTTGTTTTCACTTTACTATAGTTTATAACATATCAGGATATAATATTGTATATATTTTTGGTACTTTTTAATTTTTTAAATATTGTGTTGTCTTTAGGCAAACTTGCACATGGTAAGCCAGTGGAGTCAAAGACCTTTATTAGGACAAAAGATATTCATTAGAATATGTGACTATGGAAATCCCAACATGGCAAGAATCATTCTTATTTATTTCCCCTCTCCCAAAACTCCATTTGAAGCCTACTGTGCAATCATTATCTGGAGTGTATTTTGAACAATTAGGAAGAAAACAGAGCCACATGATATGATGGGTCAGAAAAACATTAGCTGTAATAAGAAATGTAAGTTTGAAAGTGATGAGTATTGTGAAGGAAAGTACAAGGTATTTGGAGATCCTATGAAAGATCTAGTAAGGTTAGTCAGATGTCAATTGCTTAAATCAATGGTGATTGTGCTGAAACTGGAAGGATCAGGTACAACTAACCAGCTGAAGTTCAATGTGGAGAAAGGAGGAAAAATAGAACAATAGAACAAAAATTTCCAACATTAGACTAGGTCTACATTGATAAAGAGTTTAGGAAACCATTATCTGTCATGTTTAGAGACCCCTCCAAAATAAGGGACAAGTTACTGCAACTTCTAACTTCTAGTATTATGAGAAAAATGTACAATGTAGGCCTCCTTGGATTTTTGAAGGAGCATATTCTAAAACTGGGAACTCTGATAAAGCTAACTTTGAATGTGTCCCAAAGCAAGAAAAGATTCTTAGCATGTCCAAGCTGTGTTTCAGTCAACATGCCTCTTTGACCATATGACCCAGAAGATTCCATGATACAAATGGTATCTATGGTAAAGTTGCCATTTTGAGCTCTAATATTGAAAATTTGAGTTTGGGGCAAGATCATGCCATCTGCAACAGAGTAGTGTTTTTAGCATTATGTTAGGTCCTAGTAGAAACAGAGCATCTGACCATTGGACATCAAATGACTATGAGGCCAGAATATCATGAGCAAGTACTATCAGATCCCCCAAATCTGGCAAGCTCGGCACCATGTCATGGAAATACTATATCTATGATCAGGTTCAAGAATGTCCAAGGGCACAGATTAGCTGAATGAAGATGTGGCCAAGTCCCTCATAACACTTAGTTCCAGTGCATCATTACTTCAATACCTCTCCATTGGCACAATTCATCTATGGGCTCATGGAGGCCTATGACTAGTTGATTGAGGAGAAAAGAAGCTCAAGCTTGGTGCACAAATTGATTGACGTGTCATGTAAGATCAAGTAGAAAATTGCACTGTGATGTCACTGCTACTACAGGGACTCTTGGAGTGGACATGAAATACACTCCAAGTAAACTCCACCCTGGGGATAGAGTTTTGGGCAGTGCTTCTAGCTTTCTCATTTGTGTGCAGAGAGAGGTAACACAAGGTAAAAATTTACATAAATTCATGAGTAGTGGAAATGTCTTAACTGGTAGGTCAGAGTCCTGGGATGAGCAAGAGTGGAAAATCAAATGTAAGAATATTTGAGGAAGAGGCATGTGTACGCACCTATGAGAAATGAGACAACAAATTTTAAATCAAATGTGGATGCCAGTCAACAGACATCAAAAGAAGTACTAAGTAACCAAATTGATAGGATGAGTTGACCTGAATGCCAGTTCTCCTCTGACATCAGCCATCCCAGCCCATTTTGGCCTCATAAATGAAGTAAACACAGTAGCAGAAATAGAGGCTATTCCAACAAAATGGGATCCCACTCACCCTTACCACCTCCTACCACTAAAGGTGATCTAGCTAATCCTGGTGCTGAATGTCTGATTTACCAGCCAAATATACCAGTGCCGAGCCCCCAGCACACCACAATTCTTCTAGAAAACCTACCAGACACTAAGTGGGAAGTTGATTATATCATATCCTTCAATTCTAGAAGGAGCATCAAATTCATACTGGCTGGAATGGTCTTATATTCCAGCTTTGGATTTTCCTTTCTTGTCTCCAGTTCTTTAACCAGAGCTACCATTAAAGATTCACAGTATCTAACCTATCAAGATGTGATCTAGCATTAACATTCTCTCTGACCAAAGGATTCACCTTTTATCAAAAGAGGGCATATTCATGGCAATGTACCATGAACATAGGATCATGGTTCTGTCACATACTAGCCATGCCATATGCTGGTTCTGTCACTTACCATACCTACCCATAACCCTCTAGACTCATAGGATAATGGAACAGGTTTCTAAAAATGTAGGTGAGATGCCAACTTGGAGGTGACAATGCTATAGGGGGATACTGCACTATATTTCAATATTTGGTACCTGCCTTAAACAAAAGACAATTATATGGTATTATTTCAAGTAGTAGATCATATCCCTTCTGAAAAATAGAAATGAAAGCAATAATGGCCCTGTCACATTATTCACAATTTTTGCTTGTTATTCCAGCATTTTAGGCTCTGTGATTCTATGGTTCTGATTTCCAAAGGGAGACTGACTTCACCAGGAAACGCATCTTAGAGTCTTTGTGTTGGACCAGTGGGCAGAAAAGGAAAGCACTATTCTGACAGGGCTAATGGAGCTTGATCATCATGAAGCAGTAATGCAGAGCCAGAGAGAAATATATTTGGAACTCGTATTATCCACTCGAGTGTCTCTTAATATTCTCATGTTCAGTTGTAACTGTAAATGGGCAAGTAGAGCATATACATCCTGTTAAGGGCATAGCCTTTAGGAATGAGACTCAGCTCAACCCACCAGTCAAGTCATTGTAGGGAAGGACAATAATTTTCCCTCACCCTTCTAGTTTCTTGAGTGAGACATATACCTCACATTCCATAATAAAAGACCGATTAACAGGAGGAAAAATTACATTTGTACTTACCTGCAGAAACTCCACAAAGATAAGATTCAGAAAGCAGCCAGATAATTGAAGCTTAAATATCATCCTGGGCTAAGAAAAATATGGGGTGATAGGGCTTCAGAGAGGAGAAGGCAATTCATGGTGAAGTAAGAAAAAGAAATATTTTGTAAACAAAGGTTGTCCTGTAATGTAGATAAGTGTCTATGAAAAAGTAATCTCCTAATTATTCTTCTCTGAGAATAGGTCCCCTTTTAATGTAAATTTCCTTTACAAATGTAGATTTCTCTTACAAATGAGTAACCTCTACTCTATTTTCAAAGCTTCTTATGTATTTTCAGTTTCTTAAAAAACGGCTCAAAATAATCTTTATATCAAAGAGGCATATTTGAGGATGCTATAGTCTGCTACTCTTTATGACTCAGACTAGCAGAAGCACCAGTCAAAGGGTAGGGAAATTCTATAGGTGTGACCATAAAGTATGGAACCATGGCAAATATAAATGATTTATCATTAATATATTATGATACATGGTATGTTGAATGACATTATATGATATGCTTTGTGAGTTTTCACTTGTTAACAATGTAAAATTTTCATCAGTCCCTTTATAGATAGCTGTCTGTGATGTGGTGCTTCACAAATTTTCAATAAAAGAAAAAATTTGCTTCTTTAGCATACCACACATAGATAAGGTGGTTCAACCTGATTAGCAAGTGCGCCCATCCTCCAATTATTTTGACTGTGGGCTAATAATACTTCACAGATGCCTCTTTCTTTGGAGAACTGTTCTCAACTAAAGTCATCACTCTTCAACCTTCCTATCCCTGCTTCCCCATGAGGAGGCAGACTTCTGCCAATGGTTGACACAGGGTATGAAAGTTTGGCTCCTTGGCCTCAATATGGAACTAACTTAGGTGTAATTTTTGCTTGAGAATTTTCCTGTGGAATTTTCCTGGGAAATTTCCCTATGGAACCAAGCTGAAATAATTGTTGAAGTATTGTGGTTGCTGCAACCACATACTTGTTTAATTTTTAATCCATACCACTCCCCTGCCTTCATCATTCCTCTTCTCTGAGGAACTATCTTCTAATAAATTACTTAGATCTATCTGTCTCTACTTTAAAGAAACCTAAGACAATTGGTGGGTTTAGAGCATTTTGTATACTGATATTAAAGATATGTTTATTTCTATTTTATTTGTGCTTATTTCATAGCTTTTGTTTTTATATATTTTATTATATAGACCACTTTACTTTGATATGTGTGTTGCATTTCTGTTATGGTGTATAACCATTGTAAATTTTTACACTTAATCCTCCATTTTGTTATATAGAATCTCTAAAAAGTATCAAAATCTGAGTATCTCCTTTTCCCTGTCTCCTTTTAATTTTTTTCTCCTGCAGTCATTTTGTGAAAAAAAAAACAAAAACAAGGTTTGTGAAAGCACACAAGGTTTTCTCATGTGTATACGTATATATACATTTAAGACATACACATAAATGTGTGTGTAGGTATTTTTTCCATCTGAACTCTCATTTGAAGTTAGAAAAAAATAGGCTTAAATAAATATTTTAAGAAAATGTTTGCCCTCTTAATCAAGAAAATATGTTTTCATATGGAGTTACTTTTTTTTCATTATTTGGGTGGATACTGATTACAAATATTAAATTTGTCTTCCATATTGACTTTTTTTTCTTTATAACTTTTAACTTTTTGTAAGTTTGTGTTATTTTTTCTCACATGTTTTTCATTCTAATCAATGGACTCTTCCTGTGTTTAGTGTGTCTCCTCCCCGTTGTGTTGTTTCTAATATTTGCCTTCACTTATATTATTTTATTATTTTCTACTTCTTTCCTAAGCCCCAACAGCATGCATTTTGTGTTCTTCTGTAACCAAAACATTTCTTCCCTGAACTGTTTTCTTTCTTTGCTTTGAGTCTTGTTTTACAATAAAAATTTCATTATTACTCTCCTACTGAGTTCAGATTTATTTTTCTTTGTCTTTTTGAGGTCACTGATTTTAGAACTTTTTTTTCTTTTAACATAAGCATTTAAAGTGTTCATTTTGGGGGCACCTGGGTGGCTTAGTCGGTTGAGCGCCAACTTCGGCTCCGGTCATGATCTAGCAGTTTGGGAGTTCGAGCTGCACATAGGGGTCTGTGCTGACAGCTCAGAGCCTGGAGTCTGCTTTGGATTCTGTGTCTCCTTCTCTCTCTGCTCCTCTCCCACTCATGCTCTGTCTCTCTCTCTCTCTCAAAAATAAACATTAAAAATAAATAAAAAATAAACTATGTTCATTTTTTTCTCTAACTACTGCGTTAGCCATATTCCACAAATTTCAACATATTGTATGGTTATTATCAGTCTATTTGAAATATTTTATGATTTCCATCATAATTGTTAGGCCTCATGGATACTTTAGAAGTATGTTGCATAAATTCCAAGGATGGCGAGCTGTTCCTACATATCTGCTATCCTAATTTAAGTCCATTACTGTCAGTAAACATACTCTGTATGGTTTCCATTCTTATTTATTGAAGTAAAAATGGGCTTTTTATATGGCTCAGAATAGGGACCATCTTGGTGAATTTACTAAAAATCATACTCTGTAGTTGTTGGGTAGAGCATTCTATAATCATCAACTAGATTGTGGTAAATAGAATAATGGCTTCCAAAGATATAAACATCCTAATCCTCATGTTACCATTTGTGGCAAAGGGAAACTGCAGATTTGATTAAATTAATGGTTTTAATAGATGGGACGTTATCCTGGATTATCTGTCAGGACCCTGTTGAGTCACAAAAGTCCTAATAAGAGGGAGGCAGCAAGGTCAGGTAAGAATGTACTCTAATGACCAAAGCAGAGAAGAGTGTAAACACACTAATCTTCCGGCTTTCAAGTGGCCATGAGTTAAGGAATGCAAGGAGCCTTTAGAAGCCAAAAAAGATAATAGAATGGGATTCTTTCTTGGTGCCTCTAGAGAAAGTTCAGTCCTGCCAGGACCTGAATTTTTGTTTTAACCTAGTAAAACCTATTTTGGACTTTTGACCCCACAGAACTGTAGGGTCACAGATTTCATTGTTTTAAGCCATTGATTTTTTTTTTTAATAGTTTGTGCAGAAGTAATAGCTAATGTGTAGGCCAAAGTCCTGTCAGTACTATTCAGATCATCTGTGTTTCACTGAGTTTTGTCTAGTTCTTTAAGTTTCTCAGAGAAGAGTGTTAAAATCCCTATGGTTTTGGAATTGTCTTTTTTTCCCCTTAACTCTGACAATTTTTATTTTGTGTAAGTTGAAGCTCTGTTACTAGAAGCGTATGCATTTATGGTTGGATGTATACTACCACCTCTATGTCTTGGGCCACAAATCACATCTCAACTTAGCTTTTTTATGTTTAATTGAGGTCTTTTCCATTTGTGCATTCATTTCTGAGGTTATACAGAAATTTGTAAGAGTTATCAACAGAGTTTGGAACTTGCTTTACTTAGCTCTCTTCTATCCAAGATTCCCATCTCTATTTTCAAGTGGTGGCTTCTCTGAATTGTATCTTTTTTTTTTCACCACAAAGACTAGAAACCTTGTATAAAAATTTTCATTGCCCAATTCACTTGTGCTGCCTTCTGCCTGACCTCAACTATTGCCATTAAAATAGGTACCCATCTGATTCCTTTTTGCAAAAGTATTCACACCCATCCAGAATCTGTTAATGTAACCTAATCATAGGAATGACATCTCATCATGTTTCCAGTTCCCACCCTCAATCAGAGGGAGGATTATATTGGGCATGTACACTGGAATAGGGAAAACACTGGGGACATCTTAGAATTCTACCTCTGATATTTGCTATGCAAAAAGTAAAGTCAACCCATTGAAAATTTATACAAACCCTACTCCAGGATTAAGAACAGTCACAAGTTTCATTTCCATTCTCCATCATGTTACCAAGTTCTAACATAATATGACCTTTACTTGCCCATACTCTTAAGAAGAAAAAGTTATGCTGTGATTATTACATTAATTTTCTCCTATTTGGGGGATTATGGCATTTTTTTCTTTACAGGTATTTTTTCTACTATTTTTACTTCTTTATCTCCACTGCTTCATCCTTAACCATACATCATTGCCTTTATTTTATTGTGCTTTTCTTTTGCTTTCTTCCTTTGGGAATAAAGCTTATATAGTGTAATACCTATGCCTGTAACTATACTATTGTATACTTAACTGTTTAGTGTTTTTCAAAACTAAATTCAATTCATTTTATAAAATTGCAAGTATACAGTCGATTCCATGGATTTATAAGTTTATTTGAAAACAAACAACTGTGATATCTAACTAGAGGCATTTTAAAAATATTAAAAAACATTTTCCTATAATTATTCTTAAGATCTGAGAAAGCTGCATACAGTTTACACTATGCTTCTTAGGAATGTTTTTGAAAAGACATGGTACACTGTAGCTTTCATGTAGCTTTGGGGGTGTTTACAGTGCTGTATTATTGCTCAGGGACCAGCTTTGTGGTACCCCAGAACACAGGATACAAATCCTCTTTAAGACAATTTCCTTGTCAGTTAGAAGTCTTCAAAGATACTGTTTTAAACTAATTCTATAAGATTAAAATCGTGATGAGTTATTAAACTTGAGCCAGGTGATAGGGCTCAGTGTCCAGGAATAAGATCAGATTTTAAATACTTCATTTATTTCAATATAAAAATGCTTATACTAGATACTAAGATACTAGATAAGGAACAACAATCCAAATAAATACAAGACTAAAGATCCTGATTTTCACATCTATGAACCTTGCTTTTCTCAAATGACAAAACTAAAACAATTAGTGAAGAGCTGATATCCTTTACTCAAGAGAAAACAATCCATGTGTTAGTGCAACGCTTCATGTGAAGTGATGCACTCTTCTAGAGGGGATGTGGGTACGGGAGTTGTATACAGGTGTGCGGAAACAGGGCCTGTTTGGCTAGGAGTTCAGGGATTGTTTTTTGTTTGTTTGTTTGTTTGTTTTTTTAATAAGGCTACAGGTCCTATTTTCTAGGGTAAGGTAAACTAGTGAAAGGTGAGCTAGAGAATTGTGATTGGTGTGTCTTAGGTTTTCTTGAAGTTTCCTGTAAATGCAGGCTAACTTAGGTTTAGATTAGTAATGTGGGCTGCTCCACTGTAGTGGCATCATACATTTTCTTTAGAAGATGCATAAACTTGTATCATTTTGGTGATACAAGTGACGTAATTTTTCAGATGAGAAAATGGAGGCTGTGAAACAATTAAACTGGAGGATTACAGAACCAGATTAAGCAGTTTTAAGAGACCTTCACTCCCACTTTATCCTCTTTCCACTATTGCTCAAAACATATCTATATGGTTGTAGGTAACTTTTATAAATTGATTTGCTGAAAACAAGACTGACCGTTTAAAACCATCTTGTTGTAAAATGAATGACTCCCTAATTTATAGATTCAAACTTACCTACTACCAGGATTCGTCCATGTTCCAATTTTGAAAACACTAGCTGCAATGGAAAGTCAGCAAACGTGCTTGACTTACTTTGCCTTCTGCCTGAGCTATTGCCCTTTCTTCTCTCAAAGGTCTTGTCCAAGCACCAGGCCCTTTACCTTCTGACACAGTTAGCCTTTCTTGGAAATTGGTTGATCTATACTCTTTCTGGCAAGGTTCAGAGGCAATCGATATTTAATTGAATTCTGGGTTGGAATTACTTAAACTTGAACTTTTTAATGAAAAAGGTGAGGTGGGAAGGCACAGGGGTTGGTTCTCATGGTTACTTTCTTAAGGCATTACTTAAACTCCCAAACAGGCTTTTTGTTTCTTTCTTCTTTCTACCTTTGTTTATTTATCAGGAAACAGAACCATTGATTAATCTTGAAAAGTCTGTAAAACAGTGGCAAAATAGCTAAAAAATGCGGAAGTGTTTGAATAGTTTCAAAAATTTATTTAATCTGCACAGAGTAAATTTGTGTTCTTTCTAACACTTAGACATGTATTAAAAAGTATTTATGTGTAGTTGAATGATTTTGTCTGTAGCATTTAATTTAGAGGGTGAGATAGCTTGGGCAAAGGAAAGTACATGGACTCAGAATAGTTGTTTATATTCTTGCCTCCTTACAAGCTCAGGGTGTCCTTGGACAAATTAATTACTCTCAGTCTGCAGTTTTCTCTGAGTGAAAAGGGATACTCAAATATAATTACCTAACTTGATTGTATTAAATAAGGGAAGTATAGGTAGAATATTCAGGAGATCTTTTTAAATTATAAATATTTTTATTAGCTGGTTCCCTTTGGGGTTACATGTTCTAAAATTTTTAAATCATAGATTAATGGCTCTATGAATTTAAATTACATAATTTACTTTCTTCTAGACTGATAGATGACAAGCCAATTTCTAATCAAGAACAGAGGTCATCCACTTGCCTAAACTAGGGGGATACACATTTATTTTATACATTTAAAAATAGTTTTATGTGTCTGTAGTGCAATCTGTGTTTCTCCAATTTTTAAGATTCTATTATTGCTATCATAATTTAATTCTTATTTTCCATATTCTCCATCTCTTTTATCCAAAAGAGTGAAATATTTAAAGAATGAAGGTGCTGAGGGCATTCAGATACTTGATGAGAATAAAATAATCACACAATCATTAAATCTTTTTAAATTTAATACAAACATTTGTATTCCATCAAAAGAGAGTTTCTTTGCTTAGAGTTTAGGAGAGATGTACAATTAAAAAATTTTTAATAATTCCTTAGCAATATGTTAAAATCCTCTAAATTTTTTTTTCCTACTTGTATGAATAGAAACCAGCCTCTGAACGTGACACATTTTAAGTTGGTCATCTGTAGGCACCTGGGTGACTCTGTCAGCTAAGCATCTAACTTAGGCTCAGGTCATGATCTCAGGGTTCGTGGGTTTGAACCCCGCATTGGGCTCTATGCTGATGGCTCAGAGACTGCTTGGGTTGTCTCTCCCGCTCTCTCTGCCCCTCCCCCACGTGCGCATGCGCGCTTTCTCTCTCTTTCTCTTTCAAAATAAACTTAAAAATTGTTTTATATATAAGATACATGATGTTGTGATAGAGACATGGTATCCATTGGAGTACATGCAGGAGATCATGTTGGAAGATTGAAGTTCAGGGATAATTTTAAATGGAGGTGTGAGTCTTAGCAGTCATTAGCATTTAATTTCAAAGATGAACGTAAATGTAGTTTCAATAAAAGGTTGAGTAAACATTATTTTTTAAAACGGGTATGATCTTAAACGTTTCTTTGAGCATTTTTATTTTTGAATGAAAACTTGGTCAAACCACAATGATACATTGTTTTAGTCTTCTCTGGTCGCTCTAATAAAATACCAGACTAGATGGGGTGGCTTAAACAACACATAGTTATTTTTCATAGTGGTGGAGGTTGAGGAGACCACGATTAAGGCCCTGGCAGATCCGGTTTGGGGCACAGGCCGTCTTTTTAGGCTTGCTGACTGACACCTTCTCAGTGTGTCCACAGTGGCAGAGAGCAAGAACAGGAGAGCAAGCTCTGCTTTCTTCCTCTTCTAATCCCCTCATGGGAGCCCCACCCCCATGACCTCCTCTAGTACTAATTACCTCTCAAAGTCTCCTATACTGACTACCATCGCATTCAAAGTTAGGGCTTCAGCGTGTGAATTTGGGGGGAAGCACAAACATACAGTCCATAATGTGTGTTCAAGGACAGTGCACTGAATAACTGTGTAACTTGACAGGCCCCACAAGTATGCAAAAGATGTAATGTTTGCGCACAGTGATCCAAGGATGAAGAAAAATCAGAGGTTTTTAGAATAAGAGATCATTTGTGTCTGGAGATCATAAGAAAAATATCTGGAATATAAGTTGCAAATTTCATAACTCCTATTGTTAAGGGAACTTCAATAAGATTTTCCCCAACCAAATAGATTTTTTAAAATATAAAGCTGAATATCTCAGGAGGCAAAGGAATCAATAATACAAATGTAGGCTTATTCCTCTTTGGATAAACGCTGGAGAACAAAGGGTAGTAGGAGCGTGCCCACTGTGGGTAAAGGCACCTCTTCAGCCACCCTTTATCAAGTACACTGAGTAAGACCTTGAACCTTCCCTTCTCCATGGCCCGGCTTAGGAAGGAAGTTGTCGGGGTATAGTGGAAAAATATACAAACTTTCCAAGTAAGGATACACAGACTGCAAACGTGCAATGGTTAGGCCTAATTCTGAATGTATTCATTTTTTTTCATTGGATTAAATTTCAGTTTGAATAATTCTATTTAAATTTTATAATGAGAATCAGGAGAGGATTAAGAAAAATATAAATATGAAAACTGTAGCTTTAAAATTGTCCCTGTTTCAAAATAATTTTAATTGAAAAGAATTTCTTCTAATGTGACGCACATAGTTCCATAAAAAATAATGGAATATCTGTCAAACTGCAATTTTTTTTCTTCGCTGGAATTTAGTGTAGGGTGCAATGCCCTTTTCATCTACACCAAGAAAATATATTAAAATACCTCCTTTTTTTTAAACTTTAAGCTTAACAGAATAATTTCTTTAAAATTAAATCTGCCTAGAGTATGATAAAAATCTGTGTATGCTGGAAAGTAGATTTTGTGAAGTATACAATATTATAGTAGTATACAGTGTTTTATAAACCTCAGCCATTTACTTAGGCAATGTTATGAATGCTTTCTAATGTGGGTGTCTGAACAATGTACTGTGTTAGATGCCAGATAATCTCATTTTGATCCATTGAAGTTATTCTTGGGATTACCCTAAACCAGTAGGTAAACAAGAGCTATAAGGAAAATCTTAGGACTATTTAATAAAAATGACTGTGAGAAATATGTATGCTCAAGTATGTGAGGATACTTGCATTGTGTTGGCTATGTAAGACTTAATAGAGTATAGGAGGAAGATGTAGAATATTTATATTATGTGCTCTGCACCACTCCCACTTCTGAATTTTTAGAAGTACTCTTTAGACTAGGCTATCTATTAAGTGAGATAAATTATATTAAGAAATTTGCCTAGTAATTGATATGCAGTTGGCAATCAAATGTCCTTTCCTCCCCCCCCCCCCACAATTAAGGAACTTGGTAACTCAGCCTTTGTTTAAATATATAATATAAATATATTTTACCACATTGAAGACATTTAAAAGTCAATTTTATTTAAAATAATGGTTTTTAACAGCCAAAAATAAGCAACAGAGTGAGAGCAGCATTAAAATATAAAATCTTGAAATGAAGCAAACAGCATCAGTAAAAAAAATAATAAGAAGAAATTACTTCATTAACAGCAATTAAATATATAAGAATATTCTTTTAACAATTCAAACAATAAAAATTCCCAACCAAAACTTAATGTTGTTTTAAAGAAACTGTTCATCTTGGACCCAGAATTCTCTCAGATGAAAGAAAAGCTATGCAGGAGATGATTCACGATTGGGTTCAAAATTTCTGCTGAAACCTGGTTCCTAATACAATAAAGTTCTTAGAGGGTCTTCTGAATATAGAGACAAGCCATTTTTCACACAGCCCAGGCTAGAAACCACAGGGACAGCTAGCAGAGAGCAAGATACAAACCTCCTCTTGCTCGCATTGGCCTGTGTGCATTTTTAACTTACTCATGAGAGACAGCAACGCAGGCTGCTTTTGTTCCTTTCTCTTGCTTGTGCTTTTCACAACAATCTGAGAGGTAAGTTCAGTTTATCCATGTGTACATATTTTCTTCTAATTTTTGAAGACAAATACCACAACTCAGGCTTGAAATTTGTGAAATAATATCAACCATTTCTGCCTCTTAATGGAAAAAAAAGTCACTTTGGGTATTTAGGGGTTCCATAAACAACTCACAACAACCTTTAAAAATGAGTTTCAAACTTACCATTTTATGAAATAATTTTTCCTGCATCACAGCAGGTCTACAACCACTTCCTAAGACACCTCAAGGTGATCTGGAAGGAAATAGACTCTTCGGAGTGAAACAAAATATGTCCATCCCTAGTTCTCTACTGCGGACCACAGGAGAGGCTGGCGCCTCCAGGTTTCCTGCAAGGGGGCTATCCTCTCCCTGACAAGACGTCTGTGCAGCACCTCAGGCGTCCCAGGCATACTGCCAAATAAACATTCTTTTCTCCATCCCAAAAGAGTTTCAGACCCTTGGGGTGGATTCTGAGTAGCCATAATTTGGGTTTCCTTTAATATTTTTCTGAACAGAAGACCTTATCTATAGATTCCATCTGTAGAAGGATACGAGAGGTCTTTTTGGTGACTGCACTCAGGAATTCAGCTCCTAAGTATTACTCTTGTATCTAGGATGTTAACCTCAAGTTAGTTATCTTCCTCTGAGTTAATTGAGGTATTGAAGTTCTGTCCTTGGATTCAGATGTGAAATGTAGAGTTCTTAATGTAGTTTTCTCTAGCAAGCTAGAGCACAATTAAGATCAGGGTTCAATGAATTGTGTATCATATGTTTATATTTAACAGATTTTATAAAATGGATAGTTATCTATGAATAAACTTTTGGTTTGATAAAAGCTAGTAATGGCATATTAAAAGACAACTTCCTTTGAAGACATATGAGCTATGTAAATTGCAGTTATATTGATAACATAAAAGTATATTTTGGGGGGGAAAGTTTATAAGTTGTCATGAATGGATCACAGATATTTCAGAGTAACTATACAAAAAATGAAATTTGTCAAAGGAACTGAGGGTCTCCTCTTTGACATGTGAACTGTTTACACATCATCAACATATTCCTCACAATTTAAAAAATACTGAATACACTATAAATTAGCAATTTAGATCTATCAGAGAATTGAAGTCACCAGACAAACCACTCCCCTAAACACTGTAAAAACAGGCAAACTCAGAGAATATAGATCAGCTTACCTAAATAGAAGCTGCTGGAGCTAATAATGGGTAGGAATATTTCAACAATAGCTCAGCGCATTGCCAAGGACTAAGTGTGGGCCAGTTTGAGGGTTAAAAACTCCTGGCAACACCATCTTACAGTCTAAGGGAGAACTCTCTTACATTTTCATGAGTTTAACCTCCAGGAGCTCTACCAGGTTCTCATGATAAAGGCCAGAAGAAAAACAAACGAACAAACAACAAAAAAACACATGTGTTTAGCCATATGAAGTATAAAGTAACCATTTTGAAAGAGGCTCAGAGACTTTCCCACAACAAAGGCGTGCTAGCAAGGAGAAAGACTTGATCAGAATACTATTGGATTTGGGAGAATTGCTGGAAACCCAACTTCAGCTCTTTCTAGCCTATCTCCCCTTTTAGGGGAGATAAAAAGCTGAAAATGACTCATGAAGGTTACAGCCTGGGGAGATAGATTTTGTGTGTGTGTGTGTGTGTGTGTGTTTTAATTTGTTATTTTGAAAGACAGAGACAGCGCAAGCAGGGGAGGGTCAGAGAGGGAGATACAGAATCTGAAGCAGGCTCCAGGCGCTGAGCTAGCTGTTAGCAGAGAGCCCGACACAGGGCTCAAAACCATGAACTGTGAGATTATGACCTGAGCCGAAGCCGGACGCTTAACCGACTGAGCCACCCAGGCGCCCCATAGACTTTGAAAAATGGATGATGAATTAAAACTTGTACAGTTGCATTTTAGGCATCCATGAAATATCCAAGTGTAACACTATGTGGTGACTCTGCATGCATAGGCAGCTCAGGAAAGCAATCTGGGTAAATACATTGTTTGGGAATAATCAGGAGAAAGGTAGCATTTGAATCTGTGCAAAAAGGATGGTGACATATGTGACCTAAGGGTGAGAAGCTACATCCAAGCCTTGAATCTTAGGTAAGAGCAGACCTTAAGGGATTTGTAGAGGAAGAGAACCACACTGAGACAAACAGAACAGTAGGATATGTCAGATAAGAAACTAGAGAAAATGGCCTCTTGGGAACTTAAGGAGACTATTGGAGTATTCATTGCAGAAGTGATGATAAACTAGGGGTAAACGAACTGAGGGCGTTATTAAGAGATGGAAGTGATGGGCAAAAGTGTTTTAGATAATGTAGGGAAGGATGAAATATAAGACTGGACAAATATGAAGAAGTCAAGGGACAAAGAAAATTTGGGGCCGGAAAATGTGACATATGAGTTTGAAGTTTCAGCTCTTGTGATAGAGGAGGTGCTTCTGCCAATGGAGAGCTGACTAGATCAGAAATGAAGGTGATTGGAATTGAGAGAAATGAGGATCTATAAGCCAACAGTGGACCAGTCCTTAGTGCTGACAAGGACATCAACCAAGGAAAAGAGAAGGAAGAATGTGCTACCAGGACCACCCATACAGTGACTGAGATATTTTGATTTGGCAGTAATAAAAGATGATAGTGAAAATTTCTTTCTCATTTCTCTACCTATCCAGCTTGAAATCCCACCTTTTAAAAAAATGTTTATTTATTTTCGAGAGAAAGAGAGCATAAGCAAGGGATGAGCAGAGAGGGAGAGAGAGGGAGACACAAAATCTGAAACAAGCTCCAGGCTCTGAGCTGTCAATGCAGAGCCCTATGCAGGGCTCGAACCCAGGAACCATGTGGTCATGAGAGGAGCTGAAGTCAATGCTTAATCGACTAAGCCACCCAGGTGCCCCTCAAAATCACACCTTTTGAGTAAGATCATATGTATACTTTTCATCTTTAAAATGCTTAAATGTGCTTAAAAACAGATAATCTGGTTTTTCTAATATCTTGGATAAAACAAAAACAAACCCAAAAATTGAATTTAGGTCCAACACTCTTGTTATTCTAATACTCTAAAATATCTTTCATGTGATTGAATTGATCAATGTTTTGAACTTCAAGGAAAATAACATGAACTCTGGCATTAAAGTAGGACTTGATTATTCAAAACTGGTCTCTTTCTTCAAAGTAAAACTCTGATTTAGGAAATTTAAAATAGGATTAAAACAATTATAATTTTCATGATTTTTTTATTTAATTGGCAGTCTACATTGTTTTCATTCAATCCTTTGTTCACTATTCCATGAGATGGACATACACGGTTATTTCTCATTATTCACAGTAGCTATGCTTCAGATGTTGCCACAGTGAATTAGCAAACCATTGCTCGTGGAGGAAGCACAGGGTGAGGTTCCTGCAAACCTGTGGTCACAGCACTTGTCAGCTAATCAATACATAACCTTGTTTGATGTGTATTCCTGTTTAAAGAAATTTCCTTTAATATACATTTTTGATTGACTAACTTTGACCTGGTGAATGATTACACTTTCAACTCATATCTCAGTGAAGCTTATCTAACACATATATTCTCTATAAGGCACATTATAGTCATTTTGCATGTAAAAATGCTGCATAGCACTTTACCACTGCACTAAGGGCATTTGCAACTGCAGAATTACCAACAAAAAACACACAAATGCAGAAAACATGGCACTATATTGACTGTGAGGACAGCTGAGAGCTGAAATGGAAAGACCATTCTTTTTTTTTTTTT
>NC_043700.1:102834031-102843905 GCF_006229205.1 Suricata suricatta | reverse complement strand
GTTTTGAAATTAATCACTGAATTCACTCCAGTCAAATTTTGATAGTTTTTAGGATGGGATTTCTACCAAATGAAAACCTAAGCACTGTTTGCAGCTGCCAGAGATTTTTGTGCTTTCCCAGGAATATCTCTGTTGTGAATTAAAATTCTGCAACCAAAGACTAGCTTTCAAATGCAGGGAAAACCAGATATGAGAGAGGAAGGGCAAATAATTCTCCCTGACAAGCACTTAATTAGCATCTGAATGGGGTATCTATGCTCCTGAGAAGAAGTTGTGCTGATGTATGCTCTATCTTATAAGGGCGAGGAATCTAGAGTTTCTTTTTTTTTCCTTTTGTAAGAGGCTCTGGGTTCTTTTTCTGCAGTAACAGCTGAATGTACAAATAGTATTTAGATAACATCCTGACAGATGAATCTCCTTTGCTGCTCAAAATCCACTTGGAATCATTAGAAATAACTGTCAAGGTAGGTAGAGAATTCAATCAAGTAAACCTATGGGGAAGGGTTTTATTGTTACAGAGCGTTAGATCCATATTTTTTTTTTGTCTTTTCACTTGTGCATCATCCTAGTTGAATAACAACTTCACTGAGGAAAACTGAAGCAGGCCCAAGAAATTGACAAGTCTCCCATCATGGTTTCCACCAACATACCCATATCCATGTCCCTAAACTTGAACTGCCTTCCTGTTTTTAAGAAAGAACTCTCCCTGCAATGGAGTTTTTCCTAAGGCATCTTACCGTCAGCACAAACACATATTTATTTATCCTATCCTAAAACAAAAACAAATAGACCTACCAAAACTGCCTTTTGTCTTCCTCTATCTCCCAGCTCTGGCCCCACTTCTAATAACTAGAGCAAAACTCCTTGAAGAGATTCTCCAGACTCACTGCATCTCCAGATGTTCTCCTCCTATGCTCTCCTGAATGCTTTTAATTGATTTGTTTTTGTACCCACTGATATGTCAAGACTCTTCTTACTGAGGTAATGATAACCTTTCCTGTACCCATCATAGTTCTCAGTTGAGGCTCTATAATAAAAGATATACAAGAGAATAGGTTACTAATGGGGATCATGAATGTCACTCAATGGAGTGCCGAGGTATGAATAACTCAAAGAGGTGGCTTAGAATTGAGGGTTATAGGGGTGCCTGGGGAGGCTCAGTCAGTTGAGAGTCCAGCTTCAGCTCAGGTCATGATCTCTCAGTTCATGGGTTGGAGCCTCACGTCAGGCTCTGTGCTGACAGCTAGCTCAGAGCCTGGAGCCTGTCTTCAGATTCTGTGTCTCCCTCTCTGTCTGACCCTCCCCTGCTCATGCTGTCCCTTTCTCTCTCTCTCAAAAATAAATAAAAACATTAAAAAAAAGAATTGAGGCTTATGTTGTGGCTTTAACAAAGACAGTAAGTTTACAGAGAAATTGTAGGACAAAGTAAGTTTAGACTTCCAAGGGCTGCAAATTGTGGTAAGGTAAATAAAAGGGAAACTAGTAAATAAAGGCTGAATAGTAAAGTTTTTATGTAGATTCCTCCCTGTGTGGTCTCCAGGCTGATAAGGGTCTAACGGGTGACTAATTTTTGTTCTTCCTGATAGAGAGGGGAGGAGGCACGTCACTGAAAATGTATGCCCTGCTTTTACTTTTATTTATTTATCTAAGATAATTTATTGGGTTCCATATAATACCCAGTGCTCATCCCAACAAGTTAGGCAAATAAGAGGAGGGGAGGGAGCTTTTCTTGTGTCTGCTTCTCAGTTGCCTTCAGCTGAGAATAATCCTTATGCCAAAGGGGCATATTGTGGGTGATGTATTCTGGTTTCCTTCCACCTCCATATTGCTAAATTCTGGAGTCATTCTCATTGATCAATTTTCTTGACCTATCACTTAGATCTCTCTTTCCTTTTAATACTTACTTCACTTGACTGCCAGGGTACCACATTCACCTGCTTTTGACTTCTTAGGTTTTTTGTGCTGGTTTTTCTTTTTCTCTCAGGCATCTTAATGTTGAAGGCCACTTTACTCTGCCATCACTCATCTCCCTTGTGATTTCATCCAATCCCATGGCTTAACATCTATATGCTGATGACTCCCAAATTAATATCTCTACCCTAAACCCCTCCCCCTGGATGTCAGACCTCTGCCTATTTGACATCTGTATTAAATGTTCGATAAGCATCTCAAACTTTCCATGTTCACACTTAGTTCTATATTTCCCCCCAAACCTGTTCTTCCTACAGTTTTCCCCATCAGTCTGTAGTAACTCCATACCTATAGTCGTAAAGGTCAACAAGATTAGTATTCTTTTTGAGTCCTCTCCATCCTTTTCACCCCAAATTTCAGGAAAATTTTGTTGACTATACCATAAAATATATCCGTAAACACTTACTTCTCCATACTCCTGCCCTCTCTACTACTACCATGGTTTTGCAACCAAACCAAAGGAAAATTTATCTGCACAGTGTGTAGCAAGTGAATTAAAGAGTGACACTGAGTTTTGTTAGTGAAAAAAGATCGGGTATTTATTGGTGTGGCCCTATCCAGGAGAAAGGGGAGCTAATATGCAAAGTCCTAACCTCCCTGATGGCTTGTGAGTGAGGTCTTTTAAGGGAACAAATCAAGAGTAAGAGGTTCAGTGTTGTGGGTTCTTCTGATTGGTTAGGGATTGAGTACACTTCAAGATTGTCTTTTTGGCACTGGTCTGTCTGGTTTCATGAAGATTGTGGTTGGGTGGTCATTCCCTTCCCTGGTTTGGGTCTGCAGAACATATCAGCAGCGTGTGTCAGTGATGCCATCTTTGTTAGCAAAAGCAGAGGCCCTACACCTTGTGACTATAATAACTGTGCAAGCGATTTCATTTCCAGTTCTCTTGAGCTACATTTTCATATCTTAAGTCAAGTAGCCTGGTGTTTTTTCCAATAGCTATGGGCTACCTGCATTTCTACAGACTTAATACTGGGGGCAGTTTTGGTTTAACCGTGCTTTTCTCACCTGAATTATTCCAGTAACCTCCTAACTGTCTTCTTTGCTTCTGCTTTTGATTCTAATCCACAGTAAGCTGAGCAGAGTGAAATAGGAGGGAAATAGTAGCAGAGATAATAACAGAAAGGAAGGGAGAGGCAAATGGGGTCTTGTACATCATATTAAAGACGCTGGGATTTACCCCAACTGAAATGCCAAGCCATTATTGGCTTGTCATGGATGGATGACATGCTTCAACTTCTTTCTTTCTCTCTCTCTCTTTCTTTAATTTTTTTAATGTTTATTTATTTTTGAGAGAGAGAGAGAGAACGCACAAGCAGGAGAGGGGCAGAGAGAGAGAGAGAGAGAGAGAGAGGGAGAGGGAGACACAGAATCAGAAGCAGGCTCCAGGCTCTGAGCTGTCAGCACAGAGCTCAATGCAGGGCTCAAATTTGTGAACCACAAGATCATGACCTGAGCTGAATTTGGATGCTCAACAAACTAAGTCACCTAGGCTCACTCGCTCTTTCTTTCTTTCTTTCTTTCTTTCTTTCTTTCTTCCTTCCTCTCTCTCTCTCTATATATATATTATATGTAGATAGATAGATAGATAGATAGATAGATATAGAGAAAGATATAGATATATATACTGTGCCCTTTACTGAAATAACCACATGGTCAGCTCCCTTATTTCATTCATATCTCTACTTTAGAGTTGCTTGCTCAAGAAAACCTTGATTGGTCACTCTATCTAAGCTAATAATATTCCTCAGTCCTATATTCTCTTTTTTATTTTCCTTCACTGCTCTATTTTTCTCCTCAGCATTTGCCATTATATTTTTGTTTATCTTGAGGGTTTTTTTTTTTTGGCCTGACTTCCCACTAGAATGTAATTGAGGATAGAATTTTTTCTACTATTTCCTAGAATACCTGGCATGTTGTATTAAATATTTTTTGAATAGTAAAGTAATAAATAAATGATTATTGCTGCTATTTATTGCCTTGTGCACATAATAAAGAATGGCAGATGGGTCCAGAAGCAATGCAAGGTTTATAACTGGGTAAGTTTTCTTGCTCACAATATCTAACTAAACCCCTAGATTCACATAAACAGAAATATTGTTATATTCTGGTAGCAATATTAAGAAATGAATCAAATGGTTGCAATTGATAATAGCCTTATTACATTCAGGTAGAATAAATTGTCACCAAAATCAAACTGGCTACATTTTCAGAAGTTTTTACATGTAAATACATGGATGTCCTAATACATATCATGAAATGATTCAGTGAGCCTGTGTAGGGGAGGAAAAATAATTTTTCCTTTATCCTTCTAGGTTCTATGGCTGAGACATGCCCCCTCCACTCCATAATAAATGGCAGATTAACAAGAGAAAAACAAACAATGTTATTAATATATATGCCTCACATATACATGGGGGAAAAAAGGAAAATTGAGTAAACTCCCTAAAATGGCTCAAGCCATCAGTTTAAATATGGTATTCATCTAAAGAAAAAGAAAGATGTGGGGGAGGGGACAAGGGGAGGGCAGTTAAGGGAGGTTACCAGCCAAAGCACGGTAAAGAAGCAGCATAAAAGGCAAAATAGATTAAAATCAGATTGTTCTTGAATAAGAGCTTCCTGAGATTTAGTCATTCTCTTTCTGGTACAGAAAGAGAGACATCTAATAGATGGAAATTTTTCTTAAATGTAAATTTCCCTTAAAAACAGGTAACTTCTACCATTTTCTGAGATTTCCCTTGTATCTGCTTTCTCTCAAATAGCCAGATCAAAATAATCCTTATGCCAAAAGAGGCCTATTTTGGGGTAGCATATCCTGCTACCTTTTACCTAACATGAACAAATTGAATACAGTTCAATTCAGGTATCTTTATATAGAATGGTTTCACTAAAGAATAAAATCTTCCCAATATTCGCATAAGATTGTAATGCAGTTATTTCAGAGGGCAAACTTGATGAATACTGCTTAAGATTTACTGTGTTTAGTCCTTCGAATCTGGGTCCAGTGTGGCCATCTTACCTGCCTATCACTTTATTTTGTCTCCTCTCTTCTGCCCACATGAAAACCTACAGAGGTAAACTTTTTCTCTGCCCTTTCATTGGCTCCTTCAGACTTCACTTTAGTTGTCAAAACAGTTGCCAAAACTTTAGTTTTCACATTGTACACACACTTCTGGTCTTAGAACCATACCTCCTCCTGACCCTAGCGTTATATGGTATGAAGCCCAGTCATGTTCAACATTTTGTTTCTCTGTAGATTAAAATTTAAGTATTGTCTTATAAACAAAAAGCACTTGATAGCTTGCAGAAGGTTTGATAATGCATATCCTTGCCAAATAGTAACCAATGAGAACAATTAGAATAATTATAACTTAATTACAGTATTTAATGTTAAATCTTTTAGGCTATAAATCTGAGTAGGCAGCTGAAACTGATATTAGCTTGGACTTAACAGAACACACTCCTAGCTTCTGTCTCAGCAAATGGGTGTTTAAGTTTCATGGGCCTCATAAAGTTTAGTAGAGTGACCTTTACTCTATTCTTTATATATATTGAATAAGGGATCTGCATATTTTTTTATCTTATTGAGATGTAAAGACATATAATACTCTGTTTCTATTGGGTTTACATTCAAACCTTCTCTGTAAAGCTGCATGTTAAACATGTACTGCAGACAGTGCTATAATACAAGTGAATGTGTAAATACATGAAGCAAAACTTCAAATACAGGTATTTTAAACGATCTCAACAAGTTATTAGAATATAATATTCTACGTTTTAATTTATAAACCCAGCCTATAAAGAAAAACTATGCAGTTCTCACCTGCAGTGCTGGCTTTCTTGGTTTTAAAAGGTATTATAAAAATCCAGCACTGTATTAGTTTCTTATCACTGCTGTAACAAGTTACCAAAAACATAAAGACTTGAAACAAAACAGATTTATTATCTCAGAGTTCTGTAGGTCAAACAGATCTCACTAGGCTAAAATCAAGGTGTCAGTAGAGCTGTGCTCCCTTCTAGAGGCTCTAGGGAAGAATCTCTTTCCTTGCACTTCCTAGCTTCCAGAGGTTACCAACATTTCTTCACTCATGGACCCTTTCTTCCTCCTTGAAAACCAGCCATGCACATCAAATCCTCCTCTCTTCACATCACTCTGACCTTGCTCCATTATCAGATTTCTTTCTCTGACTCTCTTCTGCCTTCTTCTACTTTTAAGAGCCCTGAGGATAGCATTGGATCTACTTGGATAATACAAAGAAATCTCCCTATTTAAAGATGGTTGATTGGCAACCTTCATTTCCTTTTTCCATGTAATTTAACACATCCATAGGTTCTAGGGATTAGAACTTGATCATCTCTAATAGGATGTCATTTTGCCTCCTGCAAATATTATCTTTACCAAATTCATTTTGAATCAATAGATACTCAAAACATTCAAGATCTAGAAAGGAAACTAGCATAAAACTATAAGACAGGTAACATTATATTCATTTTCTAAGTGAGGCACTGCAGTCTCCAAAAGAAAATACTGTCATTTGTCCAATCATTTGAATCCTTTTTAACTCACATCTGTCCCAATCTACAGTCTGTATTCTTTCCATTAATTGCACCACATTGTATAGTATTTGTTGCCTATAGAATATGTTCTGGAGATGTAATAGTTAACTTCTTGGTTACTTAAAACTGTCCTTAAGCATTCATGACTATATTCATATATCAGTGGCAATAAATGCCTTCTCCATAGTTAATCTCCGTGTGGTCAGTGGATTTAAGAAGCTTTTGTTGGAAAACAGAGATTCAATCTTTGAGTGTTTTATTATGGTATAGTTAAAACATTAATTCTCTCACATTTATAATGGAAACTTTGTATGAAAGAGCACAAAACACTCCTTGACCTCTCTCTTGCAATGAGAGTTAGTGTGCTCTCTTGTTTGGCTGGGGTTAACTTTAATTAGCAACCTAACAGAGACATTTTGGAGATCTCACTTGCTGATACATAAGAAGCAGGCACTGATTTGCATAATGCATCCTGCCAAGTTCAAGCGAATACAATAGCATAATTGAATACACTTTAGCAAAATAAGAGAATAGAGAAATCTAAAAGAACACAATTTGTCAAGAACACACTTTGTCAGTACTCAAAAAAAATGATATTTTAATATATAGTTCACAGAATTGTTTGTGGTTAAAAATATATATATCATGGAGGTATTCTGTCATGGGCCCCTACAGTTGTATTAACAAATGGCATGTCATATGTATAAACTGAACTTTTTGTATCTGAAATCAATTTAATCCCAATATCCTAGTAAAAATCTAGCATACTGCTTTGTGTATTAAAGGCACTCTATAAATATTTGAAAATTGATATTTAAACTCAAAATATAAATCTAAGAAAGAAGACATTTGTATTAATAGGGCTAATATTTACAAAAAAAATCAACTAATGGGTCAAGTAGGAAATCAAACAAGAAAGTAAAAAATACCTTGAGATGAATGAAAATGGAAAAGTAACATACCAAAATTTATGGAATGCAGCAAAAGCAGTTCTAAGAGAGATGTTCTTAGCTATAAATACCTACCTCAAGAAACAAGAAAAGTATTAACCTAATTTTACATTTCAGGGAACTAGAAAAAGAAAAACAAAAAAAGCCCAAGTTTAGAAGGAAGGAAATAACAAAGATTAGAGCAGAAATAAATTAAATAGAGACTTAAAAGATATTAGAAATGATCAATGAGACTAAGAAAAGATAAACTAAATTGACAAACCTTAACTAGAATTACCAAAAAAAAAAAAAAAAAAAAAAAAGAGAGAGGGGGAGTTCAAATAAATAAAATCAGAAAATACAAAAATACAAAGAATCATGAGACTACTATGAACAATTACATGCTAACAAATTGGACACCTGGAAGAAATGGATCATTTCCTAGAAATATACAACCTATTAAGAATGAATCAATTTGAAAGAGAAAATCTCACAGCTTGATTATGGATTCATTTTCTACTAGTAATCAAAAAATTCCCAACAAACAAAAGTCTAGGACAAGAGAGGTTTACAGGCAATTCTAACAAACATTTAAAGAAAAATTAATATCAAAACATTTCACACTTTTTCAAAACATGGAAGAGGAGGGACTCTTCCAAAATTTTTTTAACAAGGCCAGCATTATCCTAGTACCAAAGCCAGATAAAGACACTATAAGAAAATTACAGGCCAATATCCCTGACAAACGTAGATGCAAAAATTTTCAACAAAATATTAGGAAATTGATTTTTAAAATACATTAAAAGGAGCATACAGCCTGATCAAGTAGGATTTATTCCAAGAATACAAAGATAGTTGAATATCCACAAATTACACAATGTGAAATACCACATTAACAAAATGAAGGATAGAAATCATATCACTTCAATGGATATACAAAAGTATTTGACAAAATTCAACATCCATTTGTTTTTTTAATATTGTTTAAAGTTTATTTATTTATTTTGAGAAACAGAGGTGAGAGAGCATGAATGGGAAAGGGGAAGAGAGAGGGTGAGAGAGAAAATCCCAAGCAGACTCCTTATTGTCAGCACAGAGCCTGATGCTCATGGCTTGAACCCATCAACTGTGCGATTATAATGTGAGCCAAAACCCAGAGTCAGACGCTTAACTACCCAGATGCCCCAGTGTCCCAACATCCATTTATGGTAAAAATTCTCAACAAAGCAGGTAGAGAGGGAATGTACCTCAACATAATAATGACCCTATATAAAGCTCAGAGCTAACATCATAGTCAATGGTAAAAAACTGAAAGTTTTTCCTCTAAAACCAGGAAAAAGACAAGGGTGCTCACTTTTACCTCTTTAAATCAACATAGTTTTGGAAGTCTTAGCCAGAGCAATTAAGCAAGGAAAAGATGTAAAAGACATCCAAATTGGAAAGGAAGAAGTGAAACTGTCTCTATTTACAGATGACATGGTATTATATATAGAAACCCTGAAAACTCCATCAGAAAACTGTTAGAAATAATAAATGGATTCAGTAAAGTTGCAGGATATTAGATCAATACATAAAACTCTATTGCATTTCTATACACTAATAAAATACAAGAAAGGAATTAAGAGATAAATCCCATTTATAACTGAATCAAAAGGGAAAAAAATACATAGGAATAAACTTAACCAAGGAGGTAAAAGACCTGTATATTAAAAACCATGAGACCTTAATAAAAGAAACTGAAGAAGATACAAATAAATATAAAGATATAATGTGCTTATAGATTGGAAGAATTAATACTGTTAAAATGTTCATTCTTTCCAAAGCAATACAAAGATTCAATGCAATCCCTATCAAAATTCCAATGGAATTCTTCACAGAAACAGAACAAAAGTCCTGAAATTTGAATGGAACCTTGAGAGATTTCCAAGAGCCAAAGCAATATTGAGAAAGAAGAAAAAAGCCGGAGGTACACACTCTTTGATGTCAAACTATGTTGTGAAGCTATACTAATAAAAATAGTATGGTATTTCCATAAAAACAGACACATAAACCAATGGAACAAGATAGAGACCAGAATTAAACCAACACATATATGATCAATTAATTTATGACAAGGAAGTCATGATATACAATGGGGAAAGACAATCTCTTCAACAAATGGTTTTGGGAAAATAGGACAATCACATGCAAAAGAATGAAACTATAGCACTATCTTATACCATAGACAAAAATTGACTTAAAATGGGTTAAAAGCCTGAATGGGAGACCTGAAACTACAAAACTCCTAGAAGAACACATAACGTAAGTTCCTTAGCTTAGGCCTTGGCAATGATCTTTTTTTGCAGTTTTATTTTTATTTTTTTAACATATGCAATTATTTTCCATCCTTTACAATACAGTAGTTGCAATGACACTCA
>NC_043700.1:102825305-102833931 GCF_006229205.1 Suricata suricatta | reverse complement strand
ACTTATACAGAAATTAGAAGGTTAAGTAACAACTAGTTAATCACCTAATTTCACAGCTATCTGAAGTGGTGATCGTTATATAGCAGCTTATCTATGATACATTCAAGATACATGATACAATTTATTACTTGCCCATAAGCTAAAACACAGCCTGCTTAATACCTTTCCTTAAATTCCACCTCTATACTACAATATACTTTGTTGGTTTCCTTTCCTATGACGAAGCTTTTCAGTTTGCTATAGTTCTACTTGTTAATTTTTGTTTGTTGCTTTTGGTTTTGGCATTAAATTAAAAAAAATCAGCAACAAACAAAAATTAACAAGTGGAATTATAGCAAACTGAAAAGCTTCGTCATAGGAAAGGAAACCAACAAAATGAAAAGGCAATTACTGAGTGGAGAAAATATTTACAACCAGATATCTGCTAAAAGGTTAATATCCAAAATATATAAACAACTCAAACAATTGAATAGCAAAAAACATCCACTTAAAAAATGAACAGAAGATCCAAATTGACATTTTTCTAAAGAAGACATACAGGTAGCCAACAGGTACATGAAAAGACACTTTGCATCATTTATCATCAGGGAAATGTAAACAAAACCACAATGAGATGTCACCTCATACTTATTAGAATGGCCAGTGTAAAAAAAAAAAGAAGCACCCTAGAAATAGCAAGCGTTGGTAAGGATGTGGATAAAAGCGAACTCTTGTACATTATGTTGAGAATATAAATTGGTTCAGCCACCATGGAAAGCAGTATAGAGAATACTAAAAAAATGAAAAAATGGAAATACCATATGACCCAGGAACTCCACAATTGGGTATTTATCTGAAGAAAACAAAATATTAACTCAAATATATGTGCACCCTCATGTTCACTGCAGCCTTATCTATAATACTCAAGATAAGGAAACAAACTGGTATCCGTTGGTGGATAAATGGATAAATAAGATAAATATTTCCACAATGTGGTTATTATTCAACCGTAAAAAAAAAAGAAATCTTGCCATTTGTGACACGGATGGACCTCAAGGACATTATGCTAAGTAAAAGAAGTCTGATACAAATACAATAGGATGTCTTTTATATTTGGAATCTTTAAAACAAACAAAACAAAACAATTATGCTCATGAATGTGGAGAACAGATTGATGGTTGCCATAGATAGAAGAAATAGATGAACTGTTTCGTTGTTGGTGTTTTTTAAACAAATTTAATAAACAAATTTAAATTTAATAAAAATAAAAATGAATGATATTGACACTCTTTTTGAAGTTGAAGGTATGTATTTGTTAGAAAAAATTGGAGAAATGCTTTTATAGCTTACCTGTGGGGAAAATATCCAATAGCTAAATTTATCTGCATTATTCTGAGCACATAAAATTATCAACTGCAAGATGCCTTACATACAAATAAGGAACCTAATGGGACTTTCATTGATATGGCAATGAATTAAATTTTAAGACTGTTTAGGAAGTTTTTAAAAGTTTACAGTTGCAACATAGTTAGACTTAACTTTGAATTATGTCATATGTCAGCACTGAAGCGCAGAATAGCTGTAAGTAGAAGAGATGAGTACAGGTATATGCTGTGAGACTGGATGACAAGAGTCTATTTAAACAAAACAAAGCAAAACAAAAAGGCAGTTCTTTGATTGGATGATTTTTTTCATTGAAGTAAATAAAATAAAAAGAAGTAGAATATTCTTAAATGATGGCTATCCCTTTCAAATGGTGAGAAAAGTGTCTTAGTAATTTAATTATTTAAAGAGGAAACATCAGGGGGCGCCTTGGGTGGCTCAGTCGGTTAAGCATCATCAGACTTCAGCTCAGGTCAAGATCTAAAGGTCTGTGAGTTCAAGCCCCGTGTAGGGCTCTGTGCTTGGAACTTATTTTGGATTCTGTGTCTCCCTCTCTCTCTACTTCTCTCCTCTCCCGCTTGCACTCTGTCTCTCTCTCTCTCTCAAAAATAAAAAAGATAAAAATTAATAAAGAGAAAATCTCAAGTTTTATGGATAGGTGAGCTGGGAAACTTCACTTGGTGCTTCCCCGCCCCCCCCCCCCACTCTTATATTCTTCAGAGGAAACAAGAAACAAACTTGACAAGGCATCATACTATGTCTTAAATATTATGGTCATTCTACAAGTATGTGTGCATCACCTACAATGTGACAGACATAGGCCTTTATTAAGAGCCTGCTATTTGCTAAGCTGTGCCCTAGATGCTGAGGATATATCGAACAACTCTGGTCTTTTATCTCTAGGAGTTTATAGTACACAGATGCCTACTTGGGCACAAGATATATAGAGATAAACATGTAGATTTGTACTTCCTGTCCTTAAGGAATCACCTTGAAAGGGCGCCAGAAAGCTTTTAAAATAGCTTTCTTTGGAACTCGAAGTACATATTGTAATATTCCAAATGGGAGCATATGACCAATTCTTTATGTTTCTCCTCTATGCCTTAACTGAAACCTGGCTGACTTCCAAACACCTGACTTCACTGTAGTCCTTTCAAGAACAAGCTTGTTTATTCTCCCACAACCCAAATTCCTAAAGCTATTCCAGCATTCTCCTAGTTTCTCTCACCAGTTCTGCATCATTATTCTTCTATATTCATGCAAGAAAATCCCTTAATTCTTGATGGTTCATGGTATCCAAATTTGCCATCCTCGAAAACTGATTCCTTTCTGCCACTCTTCTGTCAAATCAGTCCTTCTCTATATTTACTGAGGAATTTGGTCCACAGCTTACCTACTTCTTTCCATCTGCATTTTCTCTATTTTTCTGAAAGATTTTCATATGTAAGTAGAGGTCCTACCCTCAGTCACCCCATTTATTTGGTCTTCAAATCCAGTCAGGATTTCTCCTCTCTCTATACTTTGGACATTTTGAGGTTGCTAACTTCCCATACTTTCTCTGAAGCCCTTGTGAATCTTTCACCCCATGTATTTCTTCTGTTGACCTACTCATGTCCAAACCATCAGTCTTCATCTCTGCACTTCAACTTTTCTCACATTGCTGCTGAGCAATGCTAGAGAAAACATCACCACCACATGATTGTTAGTTCCAGAAGGGCATTCTCTATAATCTTAGCTGGTCTTTCAATACAAATATAAAATAAACACTCTTGGTCAGCTACTTCTCCCATATCTTCCCTTCCTCTTCCAGCTCTCACAAGTAACAAGACAGTCTTCCAACAACTCTCCTCTTAGTCCTGCCTGACCTGGCTTTCTGTTAGTTGGTGACTCTGCTTCACACTTGGGTGTCAAGTCTCTGCTCCTTATTATCTTATTTTCCCCTTCAGAAAAGAAAGGGCCAATAATCAGGATCCAATGCATCTTCTCTCCAGAGGCATTTTGCTGCATTAATGATCTCTTTATGTGTTTGATTGTTTCTTAGTGTGTATAAAAATGCTCATCACTTCCTTTGGCAGAAGAGATGGGTGTTTCTCCTTAACACCCATCATCATAGCACAAATGTTTTATTAGTTTTTGTTTTTGTTTGCTTAACCAAATTTATTGAAAGCATAATTTATATACAGTCACTGTATTCCCTCATGAATCATTCACTTTTCATTTTCCAAGAATATGGCTCTATGCCCAAAAGACCCCCCAAATTTTCTGGGATCCCTGTTATACCTACAATGCTTCATGAGCATCTCTTTTTAGTATAACTATATATTATGAAGCACTTAGTATTCTACATTGTAATTTCCTGTCTGTATCCCTTGACAAACATACAGGAACCACGTTTTGTCAAAACTGTAGTCTGACTAGCTAGTGCTACTATCACAGCATGTACTTGAGTGTTAGAATGAATGAATATACTACCACGGGAAATGAGCCTGATGTACATTATTCCTATGAATTCATAGAAAGCTATCACTGAAATGTGATCATTTAATATAAGTTCCCAATTTTCTGTATTCATGAGGGAATACAGTGACTGTATATAAATTATGCTTTCAATAAATTTGGTTAAGCAAATTTTTTGTCTTTAAGTCTTATCTCCACTAATTAGTAGTAACCTTACAAAGTCCTTTCTTTTCATTGCCTTATAGGTAAAATCAAAAGATTGGAATAGACTATAGTCCCAAACTGCTTTGATATAGACTTGTTTCAAGTAGAATTTTCAAACACAAACTACATGTCACTTGTGTAACTGAATGTTAGTATACTTGCCTGAGGCAAGGTCAAGATGTGGTCATTTAATTAGACTCCTTGGTTCCTATCTTCCGAGTTCTTTAGAGTAGCTGCCAATGAATGAACTGTAGAAGCTAGACTTGCTGCCAATTCAAAAGAGTTCTAATTTTTTCCACCTCATTTCATGTTGTGTGTTGCAAATAGGAAGATACTAGAAACGTTTAAACCTTGTGTAATTTTGTGAGAATGACTGATGATAATCCAAATATTGCAATAAAATGATTATGTTCCAAAGAAGGTTAAATTTTATACAAATATACCAAAAAATAGAAGTAGACCAGATAAAGAATTTTAAAAATGTGCTGCACTGTTTTCGGTTAAATTTAATTTTCTTTTTCTCTGCGGATTGGACACTGTTCTATTTTTATTGCTCAGGCTATCACTTTCCTAAAGCAGTTGAATAAGCCCCAGAGGACAAAGGTATCACTCTGAAGGGCATGAGCTTTGCAGTAGGGAAGCTATTGGAATTCTATTCTGTTGACTCAGTGTCTCCTCAGATCAGATGAGTGAGAGAAGCTGAGCCTGTCAGCAGATTTACGCCCACTGCACACACGCTTACTGAGTCAAACAGGGCCATGGTAACCCCAGAATTCCCAATTTATGGACAGTCTCTCCAAACTGAAGGGTAACACTGAAGATACCATTCAGTGATCTGCAGCAATTCTCACTGTCAATACGGATTTTTATAGAAGAGTGTATGTGGCCTAAAGCAACGATGGAATAGTAATAAGACTGATGCTCCATAACATGGAACACAAAATGTCTAACTCCATCATTTAAATAGAATCAAACTTAAATGCACAATGTCTAAAAATACAGGACTTTAAATTTAAAATTAACAAACTTGACGCACTGCAAGTTCCTGAAGCTTCAGTGAAAATGACACTACATCGAAGTGCTATCTTCTGTGTAATATAAATTGCTCCAGTAAGTTTTAGAAAAAGTGATTTTAGAAAAAGTGACCTAACCTCCCATAATGAAGCTCTTTTCCTTAACCCTTAGCTACCCAAACAATTAAAGTGACACTATATTTTCTTAGGTTTCAAATTATATAGGATTTTATTGTACTTTTCAAGTTCAATAATATTGGGTCTAAGGCTCAGTGTGAAAAGGATCAATAAAATAAAGAACATAAAGTTGATTGTGGCTGCACCAACTAAGTTTGTAGGGTCAGTTTTCTCCCTTCAGACAGAATTCATTGAAATGTTCAGAAAAGTAAATTCTATGCTTACTAAAAATTTCTATAGAACAGATCAAGATTTCCCACCATTGACAATGTATAATTGCGTCTAAAAGCTTCAATTACCAGGAAAATTCTGTATTTTTCAGTGGATACAATGACTCCTGCACAATACCCTTGACATCTTAAAAAACAGTCTTTCCTGTTACCCACCGTCTTTTACCCCGCAAAGGTCCCAACTCTCATATTTTTTTATTGAGATGTAATTGACATTTATTGGTTTCAGGTATATATGATTCAACTTATGTAGATATTGTGAAATGATCACCGCAATAAATCTAGTTAATATTCATTACTACCCATAGTTACAGATCTTTCTTGTGATGAAAACACTTAAGATCTACTTTCTTAACTTTCAAATATACAATACAGTATTATTAATTGTAGTCACCATTCTCTCTCTCTCGCTCACTATATATATGTGTATGTATGTATATCAATCACTAGGACTTATTTATCTTAAACTGCAACTTCTGACCTTTGACTGGTTGCCTCATCTTATTATGAGATGAGAACGTTACAAACAGAGGTGTCAGCCCAGCCATTGCCCATTTATCTTCTCTGTTCCGTAATGGTTTGTTATAAATACTATATTTCTTGTTGTTTTTCCCCCTAACTGGAATCCTTTGTATCTTACCTGCAGGATTTCATTTCCAATTTGTTCCTTAGTTTACCAAGGTGATTTTGAGTTCTGAAATGCTAACCACATTATAGAACAGGATGCGACTCATGTCATAAAAGTAGTGCTGTAGCATCATGAGGATTCAAAGAACAGAGATAACAGAGATGTCATTTCTATCTCTGTGGATAAGGGCAGGCTTCATAGAGTAAGAAGGGATAGGATTTGTCAGGTAACATAGACACAGGGAGAAACCTCCACAGAAAGAGTGTCAGCAAGTACAAAGGTATGAGGATGCTGGGTGTTTAGTAGAAAAAGTTAGTTGTTCAGTTTGCCTTAAATATGAAATGCATAGGTTAAGGAGGTTGAGTGCGAAATTATTGATATTATATCAAAAATGTAAAGCTATAATGATATATTTCCAGTTTGTCATCTGAAAAAAGATGCATAAAATGCAATCTCTGGTTAATTTTTTTAAGACAAACTTTCAAGAAAATGTTATTCATTTTAAGATAGTAAGTTCTGATTACTTGGAATAAGACAAATATTTTGACACTTTGTTTTAGAGTATAAGGAAAATTATGTAGAATTCTTCAGTGACACTTAGGAAAGCAATAAAATATTTAGCAATCCACTTGTGTTTGGGCACCTACAGTATTCATATAATTTGCATCTCTTGCTGATAGTGGTCTATTCAGTTTAGGTATCTAGTTTAAGGATCAGAAGACAATTAACAATTAATAACAAGCTCAAGTAGCGTACCCGATATCCTTCTATGGCATTAGCTGCTTGTTTCAGCTACTTTACATCAATGCTGCTAAATCAAAACAAAGCTTACTAAACAAGCAAAGTATAAGGGTACTTAAAAAAAAACTGCAATATCTGAGGTTTTTCTTTGTTATATCATTCCTTTTAAGGTTACAGGGTAAATAATTTTCTAAATATTCCAGTTCCATAATTAATGTAAATATCACCTGAATTAAGTTATTTTTAATCATTGGAGGGGGAAATATTTACCAAGACATACTGATATTACTACTTTACTAGCACTATTTTAAAATTAGTATTTTAATTTTGTCACTTTGTTTGCTAGTTTTGGACATGTTTAGAAACTCCCTAATAAATGACAAAGAAGGTATTGTGTTTAATATATCCTAGGACTTCCTTAACTTCCCAAATGATTAATCATCTGGACTTTAATATATGTTCATTAGTACTTTTTATGCCATTTTCTTATCCAAGATCTATTGCAAACAAATATAACTTGCTTTCACTGGGTTTGAAGTTCCAAATGAAGCAATACACATGCTAACTCAAAAGTGAAAATGTGATCATGTTAAGATTATGTGTGGCAACCAACCAACCATACAACCTCTTAAAAGATGTCTTCAAGTTCTGTTTCTGGTATTCTCTTTTTTAAAGAAGATGGAAGGCAAGCACATGCCAGCTATATGGCATATAATAGCTTTCTTACAGGACACCATTACACTTGGATTGATTTCGTCTTGAAAACTCCTGAAGTAAAAGACACACTTTATTTCAGTATCTGGGTTTTGAATATAACATGAATTAGAGATAATTTTGGCTAAGATAGATTTGGTCATAAGAATATTTTAGTTTGGGATGCTGCTGTTTCTTCCCTTAGGTAATATAAAAAAATGAGCCAACAATAATTAAGTAGCTACCTTCCTAAACGAGTCTTAGTAAAAAATGTTCTACTGAAAAGTAAGTGCCCAGTGTTGATACAACAACCTTTAGGCATCTTTATGGAAATGAGAAAATAATGATAATCATTATAAAAGATCTGAGCCATTCATTTATTTATTTACTTAAAATTATTGAGCACCTACTATGTGCTTAGCTAGCTAGCATTGCTCTAGGTGATAAGCTGTAAATTTAAGAACATGATGACTTTATTTCACAAAACAGTGACTATTGTTACCTTTTCACTTACATGAGGGGACATTTAAGGAAAATAGCCTAGAAGTAAAAATGGTTGATAATCCATAATCAGTTTTTTCTTGGGTACTTATATTTATTAATTTGTTAATTGAGTTACAATCAAACCATCACTTTGGTATATATATTTGATCATTTCAAAGTCCAAAAAATGATTGTTTCATGTCAGAGATATATTTGTTAAAAAAGTCATCATTAATAAAATTCAGTCTATTGGAAATGCCTAAATTCCTAACATTTCAATAAATAGGTCTTAATTACTCTTAAAAAATAGCTACAGATAAATAGACCTACAAGTAATAGATGGTCAGAGTTTCACTTTCCTCCACATACTTAAAGTATCATTAAAAGTAAAATAATTGTTTGTCTATACAGATGTATCTCTAATTTGTGACAAATAAGACTGAAAGCCATATTAGTTTTTTTTAAGATTTTATTTTTTAATTTGTTTTTATTTATTTTTTTACTTTATAAAGTTTCATATTTTTTAACATATGCTATTATTTTCCATCATTTACAATACAGTAGTTGCAATGACACTCAAAACAGAAAAGCAAAGTAAAAAATCAAAACACCAACTTCTATTTCATGTAATTAGACTT
>NC_043700.1:102803116-102825205 GCF_006229205.1 Suricata suricatta | reverse complement strand
AAATCAAACAAACAAACACATTAAAAGGGGGAAAGAAAATAAAGAGAGTGGGGAGGAAAGAGACTAAAAGTGGAGAAGGAAAGAAAAAGAAAAAGAGAAGGAAAAAAAATAAAGGGGGGCAGAGACAATAAAGGACAGTGGACAATCTAAAAGTGTATGACAAGTTGAGAGGAGAGGTAGGGATGAGATATAGGAGAATATATCTGGATTGCATGAAGGTAAGAAAAAAAAAGGAGAAAGGAGAAAGGAAAAAAAGGAGTAAAAATTTTAAAAAATTTAAGTAAAAAAAGTAATAATAATAAGAAATATGTACAGAAAAAGGCGAATAGAAAAAAAAAGAAGAAAAAAAAAGAAAAAACTTATAAAAAAAGCCAAAAAAAAAAAAACCAAAAACCTAAAAAAAACAGCAGCACCCTCTTGTGGATAGGCGTGGTTTGATGTGGTAGGTCTTGGAGGCTGCTTTCAGAGGCTCCGCCTAGGTGTTTGCGGAGATTAGATAGGCAGGTGGCACACCAAGTCTGTTGAACAATAACTGTAAGCCATTCTAATAAGTCCGATCTCCTTTTGCTGTGGTTGAGCAGAGTTGTATTTTCCAGGCCTGCCTTGATTCAAAGTTCTAGTCCATGCACTCTTTATGCTACCACAGATGGTGTTTTTGTTTTGGTTACTGGCTTCTTAGAGGGAGTAACTGATTTATCTTGGCTCTGGCTGGTATTTCGGCTGACCCTGCCTGAGGTGAGATGCGCAGCAGGAGGTGAAGTGCGTGCCTGCGCACCATCACACACCCAACCCCCATCGGGGATCGTGTTAGCGTTAGCGTTGGGGGAGGAATGAGTGCGCAGCTTTTGCCTGAGGCGGCACCGGGAGCTGCTGGAAATGAGCTGGGAGCTCCTATAGCCTGCTCACGTGCACCCAGGTCTCCACCGCCACCAATTCCCTGCCGGGATCATGCAGAGGTGGGGGCTATTTTTTCCCTGTTGGCACCCAGGATTCAGGTTTCGCGGGACCAATGCTGGGGGCAAGATGCACCGTGGAAATGAAGTGCGTGCTCCCACTCCCAAAACCGAGGTCGAAGTGAGCACCCCTATCACCGCCTTGGCAGCGGTCGCCGACTCCTCACCAAGATGGCACCGGGCTGGAAGCTGTTCCTTCCCTTGCGCGCCACCTGGGTTCGGGATTTAGGCTACCCAGCAGTTATCTATGGAGTGATCTTCTCTCTCCAAGTGCAGTTAAGCATTCTTTACCTCTTCCCCAGAGACAGTACTATGAGCGTGTTCAGTCTCTCTGTCTCTTCCCTTTGTCTCTCGGGCTCCGTGCGCTTGCCCTGCGTTGGGCTGGGGCTCCCACCTCCCCTGCCCGTCTCGGGCTGGCCCGTTTTCCAATCTCCCCAGTTCGCACTCACTCACTCAGGTATCCTTCAGGTTCTCTTCCTTCTGGAGTCCGTATTTTCTCCTTCCGCTCTTGCAGATGAGAGTAATGTCCTTCTCAGTTCGATCGATGGGACAGATGAGGTTTACGGAGCTCCTTTCCTCTCCGCCATCTTGGCTCCTTCCCCATATTAGTTTTTAAAGCTGAATTAGAACAAATAATTGTTGACCACCCAATCAAAAATAAGGAAATTTTTTTTATAAAAGGATAATTACCTTTGAAACCTATTTAAAGGTTTTGATATAGATAAATGATAACAAATGTAGATGAATAACTAAATATAATTTATGGAATGAGTTAAGAGATTGGATTTTAATGACAGTTTTTGTTCATATCTTCATGCTTCAACTTAATTCCTGTTTATCCTTGAGACAATTATTTACCCTTTTGTGCCTTAGTTTTATCAACACTCTTTCATCCTGGATTCAAGCATTCCAGAAGAGGAAATGGCACTTAGATACTGGTTGCTGGCTTCGGACCTATACTGCATCCTGTGGGAGCATATCTCAACTTTATAGGGAATTTTCCTCTGCATTTAATAGAGGCTTCTTGTTACCAATATTATAATCTTGTTCTTTGCATTTTTCTAATATCCCAACTGGTAAAATAGCTGACGATAAGCAGGCCATTCTATCAAATCAAGTGGGTTAATACTAGGTAGTGGGAAATATAGTAAGTCTACCAAATTCCATGGATATGAGCCCATCGTTACATTTTGCTGTAAAAAGTTGGCTTAGCTGTATCTGATGTTGTTGAGACACCATAGCAAATGGATGAGGCTTTCTGTAAGTGTTGCTAGCAGAAGGAGTGTGGGTAGAGATGGCTATTAATGCCACAATCCATGCCTGTATTAGTAAAGCCAAGTTTATGTCTCTTTTATATCAGAAAATATCCAATAAAATCCATCTGCTGCCAGAAACCTAGCTGATACCCCTTGGGAAATGGTGCTATTTGAAGCTCTCAGTAGGCGTCTTTGCTACTGGCTGGCCGAGCACTTAACCCTGACTGTAGTCATAAAACCTTGATGAAGGAGCATCCATGTTCTTGAGCCTTTGAATAGCGTCCATCTCTGCAGTGATAAGCACTTCTTCCCCAAACATTAGAATGCATTAAGCAAGTACAGGGGTGATTGAATAAAAGAGACTGACTAATATCCACAATATAGTTCATGTGATTCGTCTAATTTGAGATCTTCAGACCGAAGTATTTATCAGAACTTAACTGAAGACTTATGGGGTTCCTCAACTGGTCTCTGTATCTCTCTGCCACTACTTACTCTCCTGTCTCTTTCTGAGTGAATTCTAGACTCATGGGATCACGCCCTGGGTGGGCCTCTGTGGTGAGAGTGGAGCCTCCTTAAGGTTCTCTTTCTCACTCTGCCTCTCTCCCTCGCTTGCACTCTTTCTATCTTTAAAATAATAAAATAATTCAAAAAAATTAAGACTTTCCCTTTATCACTGGTTTTAAGCAATTTGTAATGAACCAGAATGGAGTTTTCTTGTGTTTAATACTAATTGGGGTTTGCTGAATTTCTTGGACTTATAGGTTCATATTTTATATGAAATTAAGAAAATTTTCAGCATTATTTCTTCAAATATCTTTTCCATACCTCCCTCTTTTACTACAATTTCAGTTATATTTATATAGACTGGCTGATATTCTCCATATGTCACTGATGGTCTGTTTAATCCCTGAAGTTACGTTTTTCATTCTTGCTTTGCTTTGAAATGTTTCTGTTATATATTCAAAATCATTAATATTTTTCTGACATATCTAATCTGCTATTAATATCTTTCTTCTTTGGATATTTTTCATCTTCCATTTTTCTCATTATAATTCTATTTCCCTCAACTTTTGTGAACAATGGAGCATATTTATAAAAGCTGGCTTACAATTGTCTTTTAATTGCACTGCTTCAGTTTTTTATGGGTTTTCTATTGAGATTTTTTTCTTCTAAATTATTGATTATGTATTATTTTTTGAATACCTATTAATTTTTAATCAAATCAATTATATTGTATATAGTAGGATTCTGATTGCTTTCGGGTGAAAACACAAAATAATCACGGTCCCATAATGCTCCAGAAATTAATCATTCTATTGCTTCCAGGTGATTCTTTCTTAAGTTTTGGCTAGTTTTCTCCTGTGAATGTACCGATCAGTACTTGTATTCATAGACTCAAAGAAACCCTTACACAGATCTCCCGAGCTCTCTGTGTCAGCATCTAATACACGGACATGAAACAGTGTATCAGCCCTTAGACAGCCCTTTGGTGTCCAATATCCAAAAACCACTGTTTTGCATATTTTTGTTGGACTTCTGAAGTCAGCTAGATTAATAAATATCAGCCAGAGGTGAATAAAATATATATGAGACTGTTTCCCATTTGGAGAGGAGAAAAAGAAAAAGAAAAAGAGGAGAAAAAGAAAAAGAAAGGCTATGGCAAAGTATACTTATTCCAGGTTAGGTATGAGCATATTGTTATTGATTTAATCTGGAAGTTATATATGGATAAAAGACATAGTTATAGATGTGAGTTGATAAAAGGTTAAAATATGCAGGCTATGTAGACACACACACACACACACACACACATACATGCATACTGTATCTTTCCATTTGTAAACCCTAATTTTCAAAGTGAAAGCCATCAATAAATATACAGCTTCTTCCCAAACCAGAGAATTTTCCTTAAGGGCTAATACATTTGAAGTATTAGAAAATTTGGTGTCATTGGATTTCAACTTTTCACTTGGGAATTTTTAAATTTCTTTCTTTTAAGATCATGAAAACTAAAACCAATACAATTTGGAGGCCATTAAATTAACAGCAAAATTCTTCCTCTAAAGAAAACAAGGCTGAACAGTTTTATTTGTAATCCAGATTTCCAAAGAGCAAATGATTCACATCTCTTCAAAGAATGGAAAAGGTAGAAATTTATGTCTCATTTTATGAAATTAAATAATTTCAAAATAGCACTAGGCAGAAATAGCATGATAAATGAAAATTATAGGTCCTCTATAGTCATGAATAGAGATCCAAAATCTCAAAAATTATTAAATACAAACCAACATTATATATAAAAGATAATACACCATGATAAAATTAGCTTTATGCCAGAAATGCAAGGATATTTTAATATTAGAAAAAATGCAAATCATTCACTACATTAACATTAGAGTATTACCTCAAAAGATCAAGACCATAGATATATTCAAATTAAGACTTAGTATTGAAAGCTTAATAACAAAAAACAAAACCAAAATTCAACTACTTGCCACCTTAGAAAAAATAGAGACTAAGGAAAGAAAGAGAAGAAAGAAAGAAAGAAAGAAAGAAAGAAAGAAAGAAAGAAAGAAAGGAAAAGATGAGGGAAGGAAGGAAGAGAGGGAGACTTATTGAACTCTTCGATCCAAGATAATGTTTTAAAAGCTACAAACTATGAAAAAGAAGAATTAAAATATTATATATCCAAACAATAATGTGATCAAAGCTCTAGTTAAAGGTAAATTAATAGCTCTAAGTTGCTTTTTTATTAATGAGGAAAAATAAAATTAATAAAGAAATCAGAAGGGGAATAATAACAAACCTAATGGAGAAAAAATATAAATAGTGATTAAAATAAAATAAGTAAATACAGTTCTTATATTTAAAAAAAAGTGCCAATCTAGGGACTTAAAAATCATTTACACATTAACAAAATGAGAAATCATTATTCTTTAAAACTGTTTCTGTTTTTGAAGAAAATTCAGTGGCCCTGCATTTTATAATTTTCCATATTTTGTTTAAATTTTTTTAATGGTTATTTATTTTTGAGACAGAGAGAGACAGAGCACGAATGGGATAGGGGCAGAGAGAGAGGGAGATAGAGAATCTGAAACAGGCTCCAGGCTCCAAACCCAATGCGGGGCTCGAACCCACAAACTGCGAGATCATGGCCTGAGCTGAAGTCAGATGCTCAACTGACTGAGCCACCCACGTGCCCCAATTTTCCATATTTTGTAATTCTGTCTTTTCCTAGTAGTACATAAATACAATCAACTATAGTGACTTTGATTAATCTAGTCCTATTATTTATTTTTAAATATTTATTTTTCCAACCTTGAATATTTATTATAGCCCCTTCCAGTAAGAGAGGTCTTGCTACCCTCTAATACCACCCATCAGCAAATTCATTTCTTGTGTATACTATTACTTGTCACTGCATTTGACTTTCTGCTTTATAAATCAGGTCTCTATCTTTGAAGACAGACTTTGAAGCAGATGGGTTAAAGCATGTGCTTAGGGTGAGACTGATCTTGCCTCAGACTTCAGTTCTGCCAATCATTACCACCTTGAGCAGATCACTTCATATCTATGAGACTCAGTTTTCTGACAGTTTAAGTGGAAGTGCTCATACTTATCAAACTTATAATTAGGTCTACATACAACACACAGAAGAACCTACCTCAGAGCCTGACTCACAGTAAATTGTGATTAAATATTAATTTCTTTTATCTTTATCTATCTTGATTTTTTTTTGATGCTACTACTTCGATTCCTTATTCATATGTTTTCTCCATATGAACAAGTACTTGTACTATCAGTCCCCCTCTTCTGGACAGGCCTACATCATCTCTCAACTTTCTAATGTGTCCTTTTAACCTAGCCTCCCTACCTCCTACAGTATACCCCTTTAAAATAGCACATTGATTTACTTGCTTTACAAACCAGACCACAGATCAGTATGCAAAATTAATGCAATATATCATGAAGCATGATTAGGCATTTTTAAACAAAAATGTATTCAGTCTTCAGTTTGCTTGTTAAAGATTGGAATCATTGGATGATAAATTACAGTTGTGGAGGAAAGGATCAGAGAAAGAGACTAAGGTTTGCAGTCAAGTATATTTTGATTGTAATATGAGCATAACCAAATCAACTTATTTTACTTCTGTGATCCTTAGGTTCTTCTTTTAGAAAAAAAGGAAATAGAGGCATCTAGGGGGCTCAGTCGGTTAAGCATCTGTAAGCACCCGGCTTCAGCTCAGGTCATGATCTCATAGTTCATGAGTTCGAGCTCTGCACTGGGCTCTGTGCTGACAGCTCAGAGCCTGGAGCCCGGTCCGGATTCTGTGTCTCCCAATCTCTCTGCCCCTCCCCCTTTTGTGCTCTGTCTCTCTATCTCTCAAAAATAAATAGATGTTTAAAAAAAAGACAAAAAGGAAATAACATTTATCTTTTGAAGGTATTGGGAGGTCCAGATAAGTTAATGCATGCAGAACATGATTATAATTCCTATCACAATGACAAGGTACTTCGGTCCCTTTTATATTTACAAACAGAAGAACCAAGTTCGTGTGTTATTTATTCATTTCTCACTCTTCCCACCAAGAGTACAGCTGGAACTGCTATGTGCCAGACCTTGTAGTGAAGCTTTTGGAATTCAGTAGTGAGCAATTGCTGTTTCAAGGAGCTCACAGCATACTGGTGGAGAGAAAGAGATAAGTAACTAGACTTTTACCGTTTAAATATTTCTTAAGTATCTGTTGCCTGCCTATTTAAGCAACTATGGTAATAGAGATATGCAAACCTTCATGTAATTTTAAGTTTACTATTAGCTGCATTGAAAAAGTAAAAAGAAAGTTAATTTTTAAGTATTTGATTAAACATACCCCAAATATTCATTTAAGATGTAATCAATATAAAAATCATTAATATTTTACATTTTTGTTTTGTTACTATATCTATGTTTATTTTATATTTATATCGTATATTGACTCTCACAAGCCACATTTCAAGTGCCCAGTCGTCACATATAGCCAGTGGCTACAACATCAGACAACACCGTTCTAGAAAATACCAGAATATATGAGATAAGCCTCTGGCCTTTAACAAGCTTACAATGTTGTGGAAAAAATTAAGACGTCTACTTGAATAACTACAATACCATGTATGCAATATGTTGTATCAGTGGTACAAACCAAGTCATTTTTTGTATATGTCCACCTAAACTCAGTAATTTCTGGATGATGATAATAATGATGATAAACACTATTTTAGTACTTTCTATGTGCATGTAAGTGCTGTGTTACATGCTATCATTCTCACAAGAGCCCTATGATATATACTAATTTTATAGAGGAGAGAACGGAAGCCCATGGAGGCTAGGTATCTTGACAAACTCACAAAGGTAGTAAGTAGGACAGCCAAGAGTTTAACTTCAACATTCTGGTCCCTGAGTCAATATGCTTAATTGAGATAGTCTGGCTTCAAATTGTACATCTGGAACTAATTTAACTCTGTATGTTAATTATACTTGAATTAAAACAAAAACAAAAACAAAACCACCCATACAAACCAATTAGAAAAAATTAACTTAAGTACCTTACACTGTTAACTAAAGAATTTAAGAATTTAATTGTTACATTTTTAAAGATGGCTTGTAAACGACTGTGTCACACAGAGTGGGATGGGTGTCTGCAAGGACTGAGGACTGTTGAAAGTAACAGAAACTCCACCCAAGGAACGGCTTAACCAATAATAAGATGATTTTTAACATAACAAAAAATCCAGAAGACAACAGGACCAGAGCTGATAAGGTGGCCTGGAGATGCCCACAGAAACCTAGGCTTCTTATATACTTCTTCACTGTTAACCTTAATTTGTGGTGTTTATCTTTGTGGTTTGAAGATGGCCACTGAATCTCAAAGAATGCTTCTGGGTTCTATACGTGTGAGGGGAGAGCAACAGAGCGAAACAGAAACAAGAACCAGACCAAGAGAATTGGCTCATGCAATAGCTTCCCCTGAGGCCACATAGTGTGAATCCAGCTTATATTTCTGCCCAGAAATCTGTCACAATGGGCACTTGTAGTTGTAAGAAAAGCAAGAAAATGTGTTTTCCCCCACTAGGTACACTGCTTCCCTATCCAAGTGGGGAAGAAGGAAAAAAATATTGGGAAGATGACTCTAATAATATCTCTATCCAATGACTCTATATTCAGCAAATATATCCCCCATTAAATTTTATCAACCATTTGTGAGAGTGTGTGGTTATCTGTACTAGTTGTTTTATTATTCTTTTTAAACTGTGACCCAGAGCATATAATGAATATTACTTTGCAACAGTTTTTATTTTATTATCAGAGAATAATGTCACTGATTTAATTAATTGAGAGGCTGTGACTGAAAAGAAAATATAGGTCTTAAACACTCTAAACCCTGAGGGTGTTGGATAATCCTACTGGCAGCTAAACCTGAAGGTGGAAATAAGAAAAATCTGTTTGGCAAGTTAATCATTGAACATTTGACCTGAAACATTTGTACAAAAGAAGCAGTAATAATCATTAGAGCCAAACTAACAAGGAATTAGTTTATAAGTCATTTATTTCCCATCTATCCACATTATTTTTTTTCAAACTTTTATTTAAATTCTATTTAGTTAACATGTGGTGTAATATTGGTTCCAGGAATAGAATTTGGTGACTCATCACTTACATATAACACTCAGTGCTCAACACAACAAGTGCCCTCCTTAATACCCAGCACCCATTTAGCACTCACCCCACCTACCTCCCTTCTATAAACCTCAGTTTGTTCTCTACAGTTAAGCGTCTCTAGGGGCCCCTGGGTGGTTCAGTCGGTTAAGTATCTGGCTTCGGCTCAGGTCATGATCTCACAGTTTGTGGATTCGAGCCCCGCGTCAGGCTCTGTGCTGACAGTTAGCTCAGAGCCTGGAGCCTGCTTCAGATTCTGTATCTCCCTCTCTCTCTGACCCTCCCCTGCTCGTGCTGTCTCTCTCTGTCTCTCAGAAATACATAAAAAAAAGAGTCTCTTATGGTTTGGTGTGTTTATCTTATTTTATTTTTCCTTGCTTTCTCCTATGTTCATCTGTTTTGTTTCTTAAATTCCACATATGAGTGAGATCATATGGTATTTGTCTTTCTCTGACTGGCTTATTTCACTCAGCATACATCCGTGTTGTTGCAAATGGCAAGATTTCATTCATTTTGATGGCTGAGTATTATTCCACTGTATATATATACCAAATCTTCTTTATCCATTCATCAGTCAGTGGACATCTTGGCTCTTTCTATACCTCGGTTATTTTTGATAGTGCTCCTATAAACATTGGGGTGCACATGCCCCTTTGAATCAGTACTTTTGTATCCTGTAGGTAAATAGCTAGTAGTGCAATTGCTGGGTTGTAGAGTGGTTTATTTTTAACTTTGTGAGGAAGCTTCATACTGTTTTCCTAGAGTATCTGGGCCAGTTTGCATTCCCACCAATAGTGTAAGCGTGTTCCCCTTTATCTGCATCCTTGCTAACATCTGTTATTTCTTGTGTTGTTAAGTTTAGCTATCCTGACAGGTTTCAGGTGGTATCTCATCATAGTTTTGGTTCATGTTTCTCTGTTGGTGAATGATGTTGAGCATATTGTCGTGTCTGTTGGCCATCTGGATGTCTTCTTTGGGAAAATGTCTATTCATATCTTCTGCCTATTTCTTCACTGGATCATTTGGTTTAAGGGTGTTAACTTTGATAAGTTCTTTATTGATTTTGGATACTAACTCTTTATCAGATATGTCATTTGAAAATATCTTCTCCCATTCCATAAGCTGCCTTTTAGTTTTGTTGATTGTTTCCTTCACTGTGCAGAAACCTTTTATCTTGATGAAGTCCCAATAGTCATTTTGCCTCAAGAGACACGTCTAGTAAGAAGTTGCTATGGCTGAGGCCCATCAATCCAAATTAAGTCATTTTTTTTTAAATTATACTTTAGGTCCACTTGCTTTTCATATTTTGACAGACAATTATTCTTCAGGCTTTATATCCCCCTGCCCAACATAGGAATTAGCCAAGTTTCATGACTCCAGTTTCAGGATGCTTATATTGATAAAGCATGCGGACTTGAATGTAATAGACTAAAGGAACTAGTTCTTACAGGTTGGGATAGATATCTGTTACAGGTAAACACACATAGCTATGGTGATGATTTGGCTCCCATTGTTTCCTAACCTTCAAGCTCATCAGAGAAAGCAAGGCATTTAAAACATTATTTCATATAGCTAGAAGAGTATTATGTTATTAACTAATAATGTGTATTGAATAATTATTGACCAGTACTGATGTAATTTGGAAAGCCTTGTTTTCTGTTATTTTGAAAAGAAATTTAAACATTCTTATAGAACGATAGAATAGAAGCAGAAAGTAAAATTTTTTTGTTAGTTGCATCTTATGGGGATTCTTAATTAATATGAGGTAATTGCTCTCTTCCTCAAGATCAACCCTACCAGCATAGAAAGACATGTCAGAAACTTGTGAGTTAAAGAAGAAAACAGTTAGTAACTGCTGGGGAGAGAGTGTGCTGCTTAAAATGATATGTGGTGCGGAAGGGGTGTTAGGAACTCTGGCCTGGAAAAGGAGGCTGTAGCTGGTAATAGGAAGGATAATTTAGGAAAAAAGAAGTTGATTCCAACTTTGACTATTCATCATGATTGCCACTATCACCATCTCATGATACCTTGACAGTTAAAAATGCCTACTCCTCACTTCAGAAAGTAGAACCAGAGGCTCAAACATCTGGTACAGGATTCCTTTCAGGTAAACTGTGGCTGGTGCCCTAAGCCCTGCCGGAGATAGGAGCTTCAGCAGGAAGTGGAGAGGCCAGAACATTGAGGAACCGTCCCACCTCTCTCCCATCCAACAAACCAGCAGTGCTGTATCACAATTAAAAGAGTGCCTCTGTTGGGGCTGCTTTTCCAAGGCAGAGGTTGAGAGTAAGGCTCTGGCCCAAAGGTTGGTGGCAGTGAGGATGCTCAGCTGTGGTCTCCTGGTGTCTGGCGCTCTCCACCCTAAGTCTTTCCCCCATCTTTCCTTTAGCCCATCTGGACTGTCATTGACTTAGGTCTTCTATCTTTCCCAAATATGCCGGACAGAGTGGCCACCATACCTAGGGAAATATGAGTTTGCCGTTGAAAACAAAGAGCTGTCTAAGGAGTATATGTTTTAAAAAAAATAAAATAAAAATGTCCAGATAGCAAAAGAAGCAGGTGTTTTTAAGTGTACAGAATTTAAAAGAGGTATAATAAATACTCGAGATATGGGAAGAGAATGATATGAAAAAAGAATAGATAATATTAAGAAAATCAAGTAGAGGAGCACCAGGTGACCCAGTCAGTTAAGTGTCCAGGTCTTGGTTTCAGCTCAGGTCATAATCCCACGATTTGTGAGTTTGAGCCCCAGGCCGGGTTCTCCACTAACAGTGCAGAGCCTGCTTGGGATTCTTTTTCTCTCCCTCTCTCTCTGCCCCGGCCCTACTCATGTGTGTGCTCATCTCTCTCAAGACAAATAAATATAACTTAAAAAAGGAAAATAAAGTAGAAATATGAGATGTGAAAATATTAGATATGCAATAATAGATATGAAAAATAAAGAACACATTTAAAAAAATAAAATGAATATAGACAAAGAGAAAAGAAGAAAGCTAGGAGCTCAGATTGAACAATTCTCCTAGCAGAAAGCTGACAAGGATAAAGAAATATTAACAAACATGGACCCTATATAAAGCAATAGCAATATCCATCTAATAGAGATCACAGAAAGGAGAAAGTACATAAAAGTGGAGAAGATAAAATATTTTTTTAAGTAATGAAAAGAAATTTTTCAGAACTAAAGAAAAATAAAATCTCAGATAAAAAAGAACTATTGTGTACCAAAAGGGAATACAAAGAGAATCATATTTAGATATAGATATATCTAAATTTTTGATATAAAATTTAAAATATTAAAAAACTAAAATTTTCTGTAGAGAAAGGGCAGATCACATATAAAGAAAAAGAAGGAGATATCATATAGTAACAAACAAGGAAAACAATGGAGTAATACCTTTAAAGTATTGAAAGAAACTTTCAATCTCAAATTTACATCCAGCCAAACTATCATTTGAAAGCAACAGGAGTTGTCAAACCTTAAGTATACAAGGACTAAGAAGCTTTGCCTCACAAAAATCCCCATTAAAACACTTTTGGGTGGCTCAGTCAGTTAAGTGTCCAACTTCCGTTCAGGTCATGACTTCTTATTTCATGGGTTCAGGCCCTGTGTTGGGCACTGTACTGACAACACAGAGCCTGGAGCCTGCTTTGGATTCTGTGTCTCCCTCTTTCTCTGTCTCTCTCTGCTCACACACACTCTCTCTCAAAAATAAATAAACTTAAAAAAATTAAGAAAAACACTTTTGGGAAAAGTAACTGATAAAAAGGAGAAGAAAGTTCCAGAATGCTCTGAGAAATATGTTGATTAAATTGATTAAATAACTAGATAAAGTTCATAATTTAAAAAAAAATAGTTAAAACCAGAAGAAAAGAAAAAGTAAAGCCTTCCGAGCCCCAAAACAAAATTCTGGACAAGCATGAACATTGGGATGCGAGAGACCACAGGAAATGGAGAATGCTCTTGCATTTTTAGAGAGGAAATTTAAATTTTTAATGCAAAGAAAGCAGTAAGAATTTAAAATATACATAAGAAGTAAGGCAAATTAAATTATAAACTTAGACTGGCAAGACCAATCTAAATATATCAAAAGTCAAAATACATGGTATTTAAGTAAACTTAATTTAAAAAAAAAACAAAACATTGATCAACAATTGGGAAAACAAATGCCATATGGAGGGTGTTAGGCTGCCTTGTGGCCTGCCCTAACAAAGTCCAAATCTCAGTTGGCTCAATATAATAAAAATGTATTCCTTGCTCACATTAAAATCCAAAGCAGCTCTTAAGAGAGTGGAGAGAGTGGTGTGAGAAGAAATGACTAAGAGGAGCAAGAGGGAAATCGTGTTCCCCACTGTTTATTCTGGGCCCAGGCTCCATTCAGGTGTGTGGAATTCTCCACTGACTCTTCTGGGTCTGGCCAGCAGGTGAGAGAGGGCAGAATGCCTGCAGAATATCAAGGGAGATTTTAGAGGAGTTTGCAGTGTGTCACATCCTATCTGCTCACATTCCATTGTTCTGAATGTGTTTTTGTAGCCCTCGGGGGAGACTGAAATATGGTGAATTTTTATGCTGAGGAGTCAAAGAAAATAAATTTGAACAACCTGTGTTCTGTCTTCCTGATCTGCTCTTCTGGTCCTCAAATCTCTCTCTTGTCCTTCCACACAGAGAACACCTATCCCCCCAAATAGAGAATCCCATGGTTCCCAGTCACTACATCTATCATAGAGTCCAGGAAATCCAGCTACTGAACAGTTTTCTCCCTTAGATATATCTATCTGTAGCTTTTCTTGGTCCAGAAATTATGACCTAAAGTGACTGCCACCAAAACACACATCTGATGTATGGTGGAGGAGCCTGGGCAGAGAGTCACAGTAAAATTCTTATTTGGCAAATGGGAAACATGTCAAATAAATTATCCTGAAAAAGCAGATATGGCTATATTAATATCAGACAAAAGACTTTAAGACAAAAAGCACCACGAGAGACAGAGGCAGTTAGTACAATAACAGAAAATGGTCACTTTGCCAATGTGATGTAACATCACCAAACAGATATTAATCTAATAAACCATCCCAAGATATATAAGAGGAAGCAATTGCAAATTCATTTTCATATTGGAAGATTTCAGACACCTCTAATTATTGATAGGTTAAGTAGACAAAACTTTATCAAGGATACTAAAAATTTCAAAAAATCTACACAGTAAGAAGTTGACCTCATTGATATACAGTATATCAAGACCTACATCTAACACTGACAAGACATGTCCTTCTCAAGCACATGTGAGGTTTTTTTTAATCACATACAAGGACATAAAGTAAGCCTTGACAAATTTTAGTGAATATATAACATGCAGCCTACTTTGACTGAAAACGCAATAAAGGTAGAATTTAATGGCTGGATAAATTAAAATTTTCTGTACATTTAGAAATTTAGAAACCCATGGAAATAACATAGTCTAAATATATGATTCTAGAAAACAGCTAGAACTCAATAATAAAAGACTCAACAACAAAATTGGGGGGTGCAGTACATTGAACATTTATTGGTTTAAACTAAAGTCAGTTGAGCCCCCAGCTTCGGTACAGGTCATGATCTCCTGGTCTGTGAGTTCTGAGCTGACAGCTCAGAACCTGAATAAAGCCTGCTTCAGATTCTGTGCCTTCCTCTCTCTCTGCTCCTCCCTTGCTCATGTTCTGTCTCTCTCTCAAAAATAAATATTAAATTAATTAATTAAAAGAAAAAGGCAAAAAGAGTCCAATTTAAGAAATTAAAAAAAGAATAAAACCAAAGTAGTGTTAGTGAGCCAGAAATGCTTATTCTAATATATCTCTGTATTGTTTAGCCAGACTATTGAAGTGTGAGAAAGTCAGGCAATGCCTTTCAAGAGGCATTAAAGTGTAGCTAATTAACTTTAACAAATTATATTTGAATTATTTACCTTGTGAGCTGCAAGGTCAGACAGTCCTCCTAGAATTGCAGAAGAAAAATCCCAAAGAGAAAGATTTCCTTATCATGCTGCTATGTGGGAATCAACCACTATATGAACATAAGAGAAAAGTAATTTTTTTCCACCAGATTTTCCTTGGACAGACCAAAAAAAAAAAAACAAAAACAAAAACAAACAAACAAACAAACAAAAAAAGACAAAATCTGGAAATAAGTGTAAAATTCAACTAATGTACTTAAGCTATTTTCTTATGTGTTTGGCATATAGTAAGTGGTCAAATCTACTGCAGTCCTATTACCTGACTCTACTTTTTCAAACTCAACATAGAATAGATTTAGAGCTTCTCAAGACACTTTTACAAAAGCGTGATTCAGGTATCACATTGTCCTACAAGACTTTGGGCATCTCACGAATTGTCTGAAAGCTACTCAAAAAAGTAATTATACTGTTTATCACATTAAAAAAAAAATCTTGTGTCTACCCTAGTGCCTATCTTTTAAGAAAATAGTAAGGATATAAATATGAATTATAAGTGCATAACCTCTAAGTACATAAATTTAAATTAGTTAGCAACTTTTGCTTGTTAAAATCTCTCTGAAGTTTTAATTTAATATCCTCATTCTCATTTTACTCAAACTAAAATAATATACAATGATCTGCATCAAAGTGCTTAAAAATTTAGCTTAAATATTTCTTTTTTCAATAAATTCTAAAAGTCAGGGATCATTTTAAGCCCAGCTGAAATCATTTTTACAGAAGATAAAGGAAAGAAGAGGTAAATAATTTGCAAATTATTATGTATCTGGAACTGCCATACCTAGTGATTGGCCTTAATTTAGAGATAATAAAAGCTTATATGGTATACTCTCATTTTTTAAATACTAGTAAATTTGGGGCTGAAGAAGGTAAGACCACCAGCCTTGTGGGATTGGCGGTGTGTGAGAGTCCACAAGAGAGGCTAAGAATATTGTACACAAAGATTCATGATGTTCTTGAGCAAATCCCTAAAAATGCAGCATATAGAAAGCATACAGAACAGATTACAAATGAAAAGTTGAGTATGATTAAAGCGGAACCAGATGTTAAGAAATTAGAAGACCAACTTCAGTGCGGCCAACTAGAAGAGGTGATTCTTCAGGCTGAAAATGAACTAAGTCTGGCAAGAAAAATGATACAGCGGAAATCATGGGAGCCTTTAGTGGAAGAGCCTCCAGCCAACCAATGGAAATGACCAATATAATCATCATTAAATGACTAGTGTGTTAACAGGAAACTGATATAATTAAATGTAATATTAAAAATGATTCCTGATTCTTGATATCTTATAATCAAGAAAACTAATACAAATCATATTTAGGAGACTTAAATGTAATATTAAAAATGATTCCTGATTCTTGATATCTTATAATCAAGAAAACTAATACAAATCATATTTAGGAGACTTATTAAAATTGATGATGGTGGTAATAGGGATTTGTGAATCCATATTTGATACTTAAAACATTCATTTAAATTATTTCAAAGGCAGTTATTTTTTAACAGAGAGGTTGTGGAAAGAATTGAAAGTTAATTGGAAAAATTCTTATAGATTTTCAATGCAGAGGCTAAACTGAAATGTGCAGTATTTTTAGTAGTGTCTTCTATACATCATTTAATGATTTTTATCCTGAAAAAAGTAAGAAAGCTACTTAATTATTACTATTGTTTAGGCAAATTTATACATCACTGAAGTGAAGTAGGAAAGGTGAAAAACCATTAGAATTATAGTTGTACAGTTGAGGAAATTGATTTGGTATTTGAAAGACTTTTTATTTATAGTGGTAATTGTAAAAATGGTTCCTTTTGTCTCAAGGAAGTTAGCTTTCTATTCCTTAGCCTTTTGTCTTCTTGATCAACCAAAGTACATCATGGTAGAGGTAGATTTATGTAAAAGAACAGACATAAAGGGTTCCTAAGGTTTATCTGTCTTATGACAGAACATCTTAGTGTCACGTGGGTTGTAATTTCAAAGTAGAATCACTAGCTGGTTTTCACTAAGTTTCCAGTATGAGTGCAGTTGGGTATCAAACAAGATAAATGCTATTGAAGGAAAGAAACAGTTGGCATAAATTACTTTTAATGTGTCTTCTCCCTTTCTTCCTAGGCCCTATCATTTCTGAATACTTAAATTTGGTATTTTTTAACTTCAAAGATAGTACACTTATGTGTTTGTACAGATATGTGTGTGTGTTTTGCTATCCCTTGTGGCAAAGCAGAATCAATTCAGAATTTTCAGAATGAGAAAATTGTGTTTTTTCCAATGTATTTCTCCCCTTATAGCACTGTAAATTGAATGGTAAATAAATATTAAGTTAAGTAGAAAAAAATAGTGGTAAATTTGGCCATCTAATAGTAAAGTGAAATTTTAATTTCAAAGTTTTTGCTAGGAGTGTTAAGGAGGAGATGTCTCTGTTTTTTGATAGCTAGATGTTCTCTCCAGCAATGGTCTGAACCAGGAAATCTCTTGGACTGATCTAAAGATAAAGTAGAGAATAAAACTAAAACTGCCCAAAGTAATAATGTAAATCTCTGTCTTCATCGTGGTTAGGGAAAATCTCCAAAAATATTATGACCTAAGATAGTTCTCTTTCTTTCTGAGTATCATGGATGCGTTAGATATGAATATTAAGTTAATGCTTGTTGTATAGAAATGTATATGTTTGTGTGTGTATATTTGCTTACACTGTTGGAAACACCACAAATCCATAAATCAGGACTCTTCATACCACCACTCCTGCCCCTTTCTGCTAGAAAGTACTAAAGATGATCTTAGTGAGAACTGAACTGATGTATGTCAATATGACTTAGTTACTTTGTTTGAGGGGGAGACTTTGTTCAGGAAATGTTAAGATGAAAACAATAAATAATTTTGCTATTGGCTTCAAGAAATTCCTACAAATCACTTTATCAGAGATATCAGTTTAGTGAATGGACTCAGTTTGTCTTTATTTAAAAACAGCTGTCTGATGATACTTTCGGAATTCAACATCAGGCATCTTGCCAAAAACCCAGCTAATGTTTTATTTTCACTTAATTCTATGTACTGTTCTAATGAAGAAAAGATGGCCAAAGGTAGATATTATTTGTGTGGGTAATAGTAGTTATTTTCCTAAAATGAGAGGAAAATTTATTCTCTGAGAATCTGATGAAGGAGGATCTTTAGTGGTAGAACAGGGTGAAGTTACGATTAGCTACGATTAGCTTGCATCCACAAGCGGAACTATCGTGTCGCGGTTAGCCTTTTGCTTGGAATCTGGCAACGGTCATATTTAGTGTACAGTTTTAAGCGGATTTTCCTACCATATCCTAACCTGTCCACTTAGGCCTGGACCCTCAGGTCATAGCCACACCCTGCTCTAGTGGTGCTGTGGGGAACCCAGGGGACAGGTAGTACAGGGAAGTGTTGTCTCCCTTACGTACTCTCCGCTGAAGCCTGGGCAGCAAGAACATCGCTGTTTCCAAGGGGCCGTGCCCAGGAGTGCAGTGATCAGAGGCCCAGTGAGAGCTAACTGGTGGGAGAAGCGGCTGCCACAGTGTGGAAGGTTCTGAAAAAGATGACAGAGGATTCCTTCCACCTTCTTAAATATACTAGGGATAATCAGCTTAACGATAACCCACAACCCTAGGGATAGACAGGAGAAACAGAAATTTGGATTACAGTTAGACAGAGACAATTACAGATGTTTTTTTCCTTTGGTCAGAAGAGAAGAAACAAAATCCCTGCAATCCCTGCTCTTACCATCTAAATCCCCACGGTCTGTAGATGCCTGGAGGAAGCCCAGAAGTCACTCCCCTGTACAGACTGAGGAAGGAGGTTGATGATCAGGGAAAAGATATCAGAAGACTTCTGGATGGTTCTAGAGCTGTAACTACTAATGATAATTCCTTAATCAGCTCCCCAGCCGGGGGCAGATAGGCAGCTGCTATTTTGGTCAAAAATTATTTCTCCTCCTGATAAGGGTAGAGCATATGGGAAACATCTCAGCAGCAGAATTTATTTTGTTTCTTCATTTCAAAGCAAGATGATAAATCATCCCAGAGAATTGTTCTCATTTTCTTCTAAAAATAGATGTGTATATAAAAATAAAGTGTAAAATGTAGTACTACTGAGTAGATTATTAACACAACCCTGCAGGACCAGAAGTAACACTGATTAGAAAATGTATACATAATAACACATAATTTTTGGTACCAAATTAATTATTCATTGTATGATAACTAGTTACAGTAGTTATCCAAATGTTGATGTCCTACATGGTGTCTTTTGTGACTGACTTCTATTGGAAAGGCAAAAGATCTAAGGAGAAGTTGCATTTCTCCTTGTCTTTCAGTTACAAGGTTAATCATATATTTTAAATGAGAGGGTTGCATATGATACAATGAAGAGACTGCCAATCAGTAGATGAAGGAGTCAAAGTCCCTGCCCTTGCTCAGTAATAAATTCTGACCTTATTACTATAAAATAGTAATATTTTTGGCATTGCAGGCCATTTAGTTTCTGTTGCAACTTCTCAACTCTGCTGTTGTAGAGCAAGGGCAGCCGTAGACAACATGTATGGATGGGCATGACTAGATTCCAATAAAACTTGATTTTTGGATACTGGAATTTGAATTTCATATAATTTTCTTATGTCCATGAATTATTTTCTCAGATTTTTTTCCATCTACTTAAAAATGTACAAACCATTTGTAGGTCATAGGCAATACAAAAAAAGACTACAGACTGGATTTTACCCAGAGGTCCTATCTTATGGGCCCCTAATCTAGATTCATCTTAAGAACAAAATTCCCTTTGGTTTTCTTGGGGTGTGAATGGAAAAGGATTAAGAATTAAAGTGAGAATAAGAAAGCTTTAGAGAATTTGCAGAAAACAGCATGATGAAGTGATGTTTTGGAAAGGGTGTAGCAAGCAACCCTTTGAGGGCAAGGATGACAGAAAAATAGAGATGACAGAGAAAAGGAGTAATTCAAAACAGTAAACTTGCCTGACTAATGACCAGAATATCTAAGTGTAATACCTCTGGCTTAAATTAAAACAGGAATAAAATTAGAGAAAAATTGGGGTAATAGAAATGACAATAGACAGTACAGCATATTTGTACACATACGTGGGTATGTGAGCAGTCATTAATACACAGAGCTATACAAAAAACATAAGTGAGTATGGGAAATACGAAACATGCCTAATATGTACCAGTGAGGAAGAACAAGGACATGAACACAAAATGAGTAAAAATAAAACTATTTTAAGGGAGCTTATAAACGAGTTGCCTTATTGTGCTGTGATTTAATTTGCCTAAGAAATAAGTAATGTTAAAATAAGTGTGGCGAGAGCACACTAACATATAGTGATTTCTGCATATGTCACCAGGAGGCAGGAAAAAATAATAGTACTTAAATGGGTAACACCAAAGCAGACACTGATTTCATCTACTGGCTATAAAGGAGTTGTGACTCCTATTATCATTATCTAGAGAAGTTACTACAGGATGGTTTTAATACCATATGAATTTTTTGATAAACTTACTAGAGTGGCTTGGATCTGGGACTTGCCTTTTTCATCCTGGCCAATGACTTCAAGTTGGTGTAAATACAGATATTTATTTATTTCTCTATCCACCGGCAATCTGATAACATTCCAAATAGATGTCTTGCTTTGGCCACATATGAAAATAAACTATATCACAATGGACTGAAATTTAACAAAGCTATATTCACTATGACACTATGAAATTTAACAAAACTGTATTCACTATGACATTATTTTAAGAATGAAGAAAATATAAACATATTAGAAAGATTTTTATAAACTTATTTCATAAATGAGAGTTAAATAAAGAGCACTGGAGTGTATACCCTAAAGGGAGCTGTTTGCAGTAATAAATAAGTAGGACTTAACAACATGCTGATTCAATGAGGAAATATTAGCAATCTTCATGAGAGTCATAAACATTAACTTAACTCCCCCTTTAGTCATAAAATATACTCACATGTGTAATAAGAATTAATAAGATGTCATTAAAAACTAAATTTTTACAACTTCACAGGGAAAATTGCTGACAATAGGTTTGTCTTAATGTAGGAATATTTTTAAAGGACTCAAAAAGTATTCACCAAGGAGAAAAGACACTGACTAGACAATAACAGGTGCCATATTAAGTAAATGCGTTTTCCTGTTTTAGATCTCTGCTAATAAGATTTAGCAGGATGATACACTGGGTCTCTTTGGCTCTTCTTCTTACCTCAGCCTCATCTGGAGCTCAATTATGAGAATGCTTGCCAAGGCACACCTCGTTCTGTAGCATCCACTGAGTGAAGGGGTGCCTATTACGCAGCTGAGACATTGTATATATATAATATATATTTATGTTTATGTTTATATACTCATATATATTTATGTATATGCTCATATTTCTATATTATATATATTTCAATATGCTATATTGAAATAATTAAGTTCTCTGCCTGTAGTTTCTGTTACAACAATGGAATGCCCCTGGAATTCTTGCTTCTCTGTTAACATGATATTAGTTGTGTCTGATCAACAGACAGAAACCTATTTTAAGTTTCTAAGTTGTTCCTCTTCTCATCTATTCCTGATACCTAGTTCAGATATCAATCATTCCCGTGATATTTGGTGAAAACACATTTCACATTAGAGGAGAATGATTTAAAACATCTTAGACCTTAAAACATCTATCAAAAGCAAACAGGTGTAAAACTACAGCCTCTTATTTTACAAGCAGCCTAATTGGTCTATAATTTTTCTTGTAATATCTCTGTCACATCTTAGGTTATGTCATCCTCATTTTTATTTTTTAATGTTTATTTATTTTTGAGGAAGAGAGAGAGAACACATGCACAGTGAGGGAGGGGCAGAGAGACAGAGTGAGACAGAGGATCCAAGGTGCGCTCTGCACAGGCAGCACAGAGACTAATGTGGGGCTCAAACTCATGAACAGTGAGATCATGACCTCAGCAGAAGTCAGATGCTAAACCAACTAAGCCACCCATGCACCCCATCCATCCTCATTTAAAAAAAAAAGGAGGGGCTGGATTATGCTATCTCTTCCTCCATTTTGTGAAAAAAGTTGCGTTAGCCATTATTTCTTCCTTAAATGATTTATAGATTTCAGCAATAAAGCCATATGAGCTAGTGTTTTCTTTGGGAAGTTTTCTATAGTAGATTCAATTTCCTT
>NC_043700.1:102795971-102803016 GCF_006229205.1 Suricata suricatta | reverse complement strand
CACTCTATTGGTAAATAGCCATGGTGTACAAAAGTTTCTAATTTTGTTGAAGTGCAATGTATCTATATATTCTTTTGGTTTCTTTTGATGTCATATCCAAAAACCTATTGCCGAATTCCAGGTCATAAAGATTTACCCTTGTGTTTTATTTTAAGAGCTTTATAATTTTAGTTCTTCTATTTAGGCAACAGATAAGTTGCGGGTTAATTTTTGCACATACCGTGAGGTGGCAGCCCAACTTCATTTTTTTACAAGTGGATATCCAGTTGTCCCAGCAGAACTTTTGAAGACACTGTTAGTTCCCCATGTACACACTTGTCAAAAATCAGTTTGCCATAGTAATTTCTGGGCTCTTAATTCGATTCCACTGTTCTATGCTTACCCGTATGTGAGTGCCACAATGTTTTGATCTCTGTAGCTTTGTAGTAAGTTTTGAAATCAGAAGTGTGACCCCCCCCCCAACTTTTTTCTTCTTTTCCAACATGGTTTTGGCTGTATAGGGCCTCTTGCAATTCTATAGGAATTTGAGGATCAGTTTTTCATTTCTGGAAAGAAAAGCCACTGATATTTTAATAGGGATTGAACTGAATCTATAGGTTGCTTAGGAAATATTACCAAATTAATAGTATTAAGTCTTATAATCCAAAAGCACAGGAAGTCCATTTATTTATTTATTTATTTATTTATTTATTTATTTATTGTCTATGTCTTTAATTTCTTTCAGCAATTTCTTTTATAATTATCAGTGTATAAGATTTGAACTTGCTTAGTAAAATGTATCCCTAGATATTTTATTCTTTTTTGTGCTATTGTAAATGGACTTTTTTGGCAAATGAAATTGTTTTTATAATTTCCTTTCAGATTGTTCATTACTAGTTTATAGAAATACAAATAACTTTTGGGGCAACTTTAGTAAGTTCACTTATAAGTTCTGACAGGTTTTGTGTTTATGTGTATATGTGGATTCTTTAGAATATGCTATGTATAAGATTCTGTTATCTGTGAATAGAGATAGTTGTACCAATTTGGATACCTTTTATTTCCTTTTCTTACATAATTATCTGATTATAACTTCTAGTTTAAATTTGAATAGCAGTGGTGAAAGCAGGCATACTTGTCTTGTTCCTGATCTTAGTGGGAAGACTCTTAATCTTTCACCATTAAGTATGATGTTAGCTGTGTGCTTTTCATAAATGTCCTTTCATATGTTGGGAAAGTTCCCTTTTACTCTTCTTAAGTGAATTTTATTTTTAAAGGATTATTGGATTATGTCAAGTGCTCTCTCTGCATCAAAAGGTTCATGTTGTTTTTTTTTTATTATCTTAATATTGATGCTTGCATTGCTTGATTTTTCATGTTGAACTACTCTTGCTTTTCTGAGATAAAATCCCACTTGGTCATATTACATAATACCTTAAACAGTGCTGTTGGATTCATTTAGCTCAGTTTTCTAGTATTTTGTTGAGAATAGTATTCTATGAATACAATTATTAATATTCCTAAGAGTTATTTTTCTGTAGTTTTTCTTTCCTTGTGGTATCTTTGCCTGGCTTTAGTAGCAAGGTAATGCTGGCCTCACAAAATGAGTTAGGACATATTCTCTCTTCTATTTTTAGAAAACATTGGGTAGGACTATTGTTAAATTTTTAAATGATTGGTAGTTTCACTAGTAAACTCTATCTCATCCTGAACTTTTTTGTTGGAAAGTTTTTTGATCACTGATTCATTCTTGTTGTTTGTTATAGAACGTTTAGATTTCTATCTGTTATATCAGTTTTGAAAGTGTGTGTGTTTGTAAAACTTTGTCCATTTCATCAAGGCTATCTCATTGTTTGGCATACAGATGTTCATAATATTCTCTTATAATTCTTTGTACTCCTGTATGGTCAGTGGAAATTTCCCTGCTTTCATATCTGATTTTAATAATTTGAGTCTTCTCTCTTTGTCAATGTAGCTAAATTTTGTTAATTTTGTTGATCTTTTCAAAAAACCAAGTTTTGGATTTGTTGGTTCTCTTTCTGTTTTTCTGTTCTCTATTTTATTTATCTATTAGTGTTATGAAGAATTCCTTCTTTATGATGATATGTTTCTCCTGCTGGTTTCTAAATATTTTTCTTCATCTTGATCTTTTGACACTGGTTATAATTTATCTCAGTGCAGATCTCTGCATTTATCTGTCTCAGAGTTTGCTGAGCTTCTTGGGTATGTATATCCATTTCTTTTATCAAACTTGGGAGCTTTTCAGCCATTAATTCTTTATTTTTTTAATGTTTTATTTATTTATTTATTTTTCGAGAGAAAAACAGCATGATCAGGGGAGGATTAGAGAGAGAGGAAGATACAGAATCCAAAGACAGGCTCCAGGCTTCTAGTATTTTGTTGAGAATAGTATTCTATGCTGTCAGCACAGAGCCCGACGCCGCCTCAAACCCACGAACCATGAGATCAAAACTGAGCCGAAGTCAGACACTAAACTGACTGAGCCACCCAGGTGCCCTAGTTCTTTAAATATTCTTTCTCATCTGTTCTTTATCTCCTCCTCTCTGGCTCTCCCACATGTGTATGTTGGGAAGCTTGATGTCACACAATTTTTAGTGTGCGTTTTTCTTCATTCTTTTTCTCTTTCCTTTCTATTCCTCAGATAATTGCAGTTGGCTTATCTTTAAATTCATTGATTTTCTTTCCCTCTGCCTATTCAAATGTGCTATTGAAATGCCAAGGAATTTTTATTGGAGCTACTGTGTGTAAGCTCCAGAATTTGTTTGGTTCATTTTATAATTTCTATCTCTATTGATAATCCTTTTTGTTGAGTCATTCTCCTGGGTTCATTGATCTCACAGCTTCCTTCAACAACTTGAGCATCTCTAAGACTGTTGATTTAGGGGCACCTGTGTGGCTCAGTCGGTTAAGCGACCGGCTTCAGCTCAGGTCATGATCTCATGGTTTGTGGGTTTAAGCCACACATCGGGCTCTGTGCTGACAGCTCAGAGCCTGGAGCCTGCTTCAGAATCCATATCTCCCTCTCTCTCTGACCCTCCCTGCTTGTGCTATCACTCTCTATCTCTCAAAAATAAATTTTTAAAAAATGTAAAAAAAAGACTGTTGATTTAATGTATTTTTTAAATACAATTTATTTTAAAATTGATTTCCATACAACACCCCGTGCTCATCACAAGAAGTGCCCTCCTCAATTTCCATCACCCACTTTCCCCCCTAAAGTATTTTCTGATAATTTAAATTGTGTGCTTCCTCTATGACTGTTTCTGGTAATTTTTCCTACAGATAGTTCATAATTCCTTGTTTCTTTGCCTGCTTCTCAATTGTTGTTGTTGTTATTGTTGAAAGATGAACATTTGAATATTATAATGTGATAAATCTGAAAGTCATATTTTTCATCCTCCTCAGGGTTTATTTTAATTGTTTCCTTTGGGTTGTAGTTGTTTACTTGGTGAATTTTCTGAACTATTTTTGTAAAATAGTTGTTGTTTTTAAATTTTTTTAAATATTATTTATTTCTGACAGAGAGAGAGCAAGGGAAGGACAAAGAAAGAGGGAGACACAGAATCCGAAGCAGGCTCCATGCTCTGAGCTGTCATCAGAGAGCCCAATGCAGGGCTTGAACCCACAAACCTAGAGATCATAACCTGAGCCAAAGTTGGAGGCATCACTGACTGAGCCACCCAGGTGCTCCTCAAAATAGTTTTGTTTTTTAAACTGTTTTTTGTCCTATATGGTCTCTGAAGTTTCTGTTCCTTAAGCTTGTAGTCAGCTAGTGTTTTGACAGAAGGTTTGTTGAATACCTAGACCCCCATCCCCTGCCCTCGCATAAAAATAAAAGGCAAGAACGGGAAGGGAAGGGAAAGAAAGAAAAGGAAGGGATGTGAAAGGAAGGGAAGAGAAAGGAAGGGATGTGAAAGGAAGGGAAGGAAAGAGAGAAAGAAAAGACAGAGAAAGGAAAGGAAACAAAGAAATCACCCTCAAAACAACAACAACAACAAAAATACATAAAAACTACAACTCTCCCGTCTCTGCAGTTTGGCTCCGTGGTGTGGCCGTCCTTAAAGCTCCTCTGCCCCATGTCTAACTGCCTTACCCTTCCTTTCTTGCTTGTGCTCAGTGTAAACGTCAGTCCAAGGTAAAACCTTGCTTGGGCTCTTCTCAGCTTTTCTGAGCTGGCATCTTACCCTGGACCTGTATGTGGCCGGCTAAATTACCTGCGTGTATTTTGGGGGACCCTAATTTCCCAAAGAAGTTCTCTTCCCATCTTTTTCTCCCAGGTGTATATATATCTATTGTTTGTCTCTGCTGTCATCTTTTGCTTCATGAGGTTGTACTTCCAACTCTGTCTCAGGGCCTGCCAAATAAAACTTTCTAACCTGCTTCAATGCCTTCCTCGTCACTGCATCCACAGTGACTAAAAATAATGCTACATGTTTTTCTTATTTAAAATCTGAATTAAAAGAAAGCAAGATATAATAAAATAAAACTAGCATTTCTTTAATATCTATTAATTTAATTTGTAATATAGCTGGATTTGTTCCCTCAAGTAGCTTTCTTCTGAACTTTGATTGAACCACTTTTTAGATCATAATTTGAAAGTATATAATACAAAAATAAGTTTGAGTAAACATTTGAAGTTATGCATTATCATATACCAAGCTTATTTTAAATGCAGATATCATTATTTTATTTATTTATTTATTTATTTATTTAAATTTACATTCAAGTTAGTTAGCATATAGTGCAAGAATGATTTCAGGAGTAGATTCCAGTGATTCACCCAAGTGTCTTCCTAATACCCCTCGCCCATTTAGTCCATCCCCCCTCCCACACACCCCTTCAGCAACCCTCAGTTTGTTCTCTGTATTTAAAATTCTCTTATGTTTTGTCCTCCTCTGTTCATGTGTTTTGTATCTTAAATTGTTCATATGAGTGAAATCATACGATATTTGTCTTTCTCTGACTGACCAATTTCACTTAGCATAATACCCTCCAGTTCCATCCATGTAGTTGCAAATGGCAAGATTTCATTCTTTTTGATTGCTGAGTAATACTTCATTATATGTATATACCACTTTTCTTTATCCATTTGTCCATTGATAATAAATGCAGATATTAGTAAATAGAATTCAGGACCCAGTACCCTAAAATATGACACCTTGTCATATTGAATATTTTTAAGCAGAAGGAGTTTGAGAGAAAAAGCAGAAGCGGAAGATCTCTTTGACCTTCATTGGGTTCTTTTATCCTGGAGCAGGCAGGTCATAAAACCCTTATGTGAGAGGTGCTCTCCTTATACCCCGTGCAAAGCAGCAATCTTGTCTCTAAGATAGACGGACCCAAGAAGACTCTGAATGAACAGGACTTGCTAAATTTCCCCCAGCTTATTATACAGCTTATTAGTTCATACTCTTTGTCTTATCATATCTTTCAATGACTTTGTACTCATTTCACCAACCATAAAAGTGCTCAGTTTTAACCATTATGTTGAGTCTTCATTTCCCTATCAGAACTCCCATGTGCCATAAAACTATTAAATGAATTTGTGTGATTTCTCCTGTTAATCTGTCTTTGTTAGTTTGATTTTCATACCCAGTCAAGGACCCCAAGAGGTTCAAAAAAATTTTTGCCTCCCCTACAGCTTCTTAGAGGACGCATGATAGAGTACAAAGTGTGTCTGAGATCTATCCTCACCTAGGCATTTATCTTTTATGGTCTTCAAGTTTTTCATCTGTAAAGGAGACAAGATTAAAGAGTAATACTGTCTCTCTAACTCTACAGAATTGTTGTTCAATTTTAATAAGATAATATTTGGAGTGCCTGGGTGGCTCAGTCAGTTAAGCATCTGACTTTGGTTCAGGTCATGATCTTGTGGTTCATGAGTTCGAGCCCCATGTCAGGCTCTGTGCTGAGAGCTCAGAGCCTGGAGCCTACTTCAGGTTCCGTGTCTCCCTCTCTCTCTGTGCCTCCCCCACTCACACTCTTTCTCTTTCTCAAAAATAAATAAACATTAAAAATAATAATAATAAGATAATATTTGTGAAAGCATTTTTAAAAAGTTCAAACACCATGGAAATGAGTGTAATTTTTAATGGTTCATTATATAGAGCTGGGGAAAAAAACTAAGGAAAATTGTATTTTTTCTGATCCCCAGATGTGGGAATATAGAGGAGAGAAGAGATAAAGTAGGACAAGAGCAGTGCGTGCTCGACACAACACACGCCGCACACAGTAGCTGCTCAACCAAGGAAAAACCAAGACAAGCGCACAACAGCATATGCTGAAAATAGGAAAAATGTTTTTCCTTCCAAAATGAAATTCTTCGGTTACTAAGGAATGTTGAGCCCATGCTTATCCCTTACTTCTCCCTGTGCATTCTTCCTGAGTTTGCTAATGTATACATGAAGATGGCCACGTAGTTAGAGTCATGGTATGTCTCAAATGATTGATTACCTTGTCTTTCTGCTTTCATTTCCACATACTATTGTTCACTCCACAGTAAGTACAGAGAGCTACCCAGGTCGGGGTTGCACCCAGCCCTCTCTTGCGTAAGGGAGCTTTTCCTGGTGTAGACTCTCTAGGCCTCTCATTGTTCCAAACCATTTGAACTCCAAGTAATCCTTTCAGTCTTTCATCACACCCAACAGCAAGACACCCAGGTTATGAGTTCCTTAAGGAAAAATACTACATTTTAAAGTCATTACACCTTGATTACCTAGTAGAGTGCCTAAACACAAATTATATATTTTGCATATTTAGGGAAAAATGCTCTCATCCATTTCTAATTACTCATTTCACAAATGAGATGACACAGGAGACAAACCTTAAACACTGGACAGGACTTTGAAAGGCAGAGTTGTTAGGTCTCTCCAAAGTGAAGGAACAGCATCACAGTAGTGGGAGAAAAGAGTCTATGTGGATAGGGCAACTTAATGAGGAATTCCCCAGAATGCACTGAGATACTTTCTAACCATTTATTTCTTCATTATTTCTAGAGTCAATATAAGTGGGTCTAAGGGTATATATGGGAATCTTCATGACAAAT
>NC_043700.1:102769241-102795871 GCF_006229205.1 Suricata suricatta | reverse complement strand
TGTGTGTGTGTGTGTGTGTGTGTGTGTGTAAGTTTGGCAGTATTTATCTAGAGCTTTTAAATTTTGCATGCATTTAAGAATTTATCCTAAAGGAATATGTATGTAAATTAAAAATAGTGGTCACAGGGGCACCCAGGTGGCTCAGTCAGTTGAACCACTGACTCTTGATTTCAGCTGGGGTCATGATCTCACAGTCATGAGATGGAGCCACACATTGGAGTCCATGCTGGGCATGGAGGCTGCATGAGTCGCTCTCTCTCCCTCTTCCTCTGACTCTCCCCTACTTGCACGTGTGCTCTCTCTCTCTCAAAATAAAAAAAAAAAGAAAACTGATCACAGAATTATGTATAACACTGGAAATTTCAAAGCAACCTAAATAACTCAAAAAAGGAGATTGATCAAATAAATTGCCACATTCATAAAATATAATACTATGCAGGTATTAATGTGATAATGAAAAATTATTCTATATACATAATGAAAAAATATTACCAAGTTCTAAATGGTTTAAAGAATTAAATCTTGGGACATGTGGGTGGCTCAGTTGGTTAAGTGTCTGGCTTCCAGCTTCGGCTCAGTTCATAATCTCATGGTTTGTGGGTTCGAGCCCCACGTCGGGCTCTGTGCTGACAGCTAGCTCAGAGCCTAGAGCCTGCTTCGGATTCTGTGTCTCCCTCTCTCTCTGACCCTCCCCTGCTCGTACTGTCTCTCTCAGTCTCTCAAAAATAAATAAAAAACATAAAAAATTTTTAAAAATTATATCTTTTATTTGTCACATTTCTTTATGTGGATGTGGAGAGAGTAACCAAAATCTTGAGTGGTATTCTCTGGGAAGTGAGAATATTTGCGTTTCTAAAACTTCCTATAATAAGCAGGTATATTATATAATAATATAATATTTTTTAAAGTACATTTCATAATCATGTGAGTGACAAAGATTCTTTGTTTGGCCAAACTTTAGTCAGTTACCTGAACTTTGCCTAAGCCCATCTGTGCACTTCCTTGTAAGATCTAATTTTAGCAAGAGCCTTACAAAGTCAATTTAATCAGGACTCTTCACCCTTGCTATTACCCTCAATATGTGACCAGGTTCCTCATCCTCTACCATCATACCGGCGATGTGTCATCACCCTGGATTGTCTTTAGCAAAATTTCGTTTAGGTAGGTGCAGATAGAATTCCCTTTACCCATGATGTTTCCTCCTGGTAATTTTCCACCTACGGACTCCCACCCTGCAGCTGGTTGTAAATTCCCACCCACCCATGCTATATATTTGGAGTTGAGCCCAGTTTCTCTCTTCTACTGTAAAACACTATGCAGTACTCCCTATACTGTTGCAACCATCCTGAATGAAGTCTGCCTTTTCATCTTAACAAGTGTCATTGAATAGTTTTTTCTTTAACCTAGTTATCCCTCTCTTTTCTTCCCAATTCCCAGTTTATGCCTTCTCCAATCATAAGCAAGGCCTAGAAGTTGAAAGATCACAGTTTTGTGAAAGAATGAGATTCTGGAGCAGGATCAATAGTGAGAAGGGTAGGTGGAGGAGTCTAAAAAATAAGCTGGCAAGTTACAGTAGATTGACTATATTGATTGGAAAGTGAGAAATTGGTGTCTTCAAATAAAATGGGTACATTTTTTTCTAAGAGGAGGAGACAGAAGATTGAGAGCACTGAGTTTTTCCTTGTAATGGCTTTTCATGTACCTCCTCTGTTTGGCTTTACAGAGAACAAGCAGAAGAATATTTCAAGGACTCTCCAGATGGGATCCTGTTAACACTCAGCTATCATCAACCAGAGTTGGATAAAATAGTAAGTCAGTCATACAATGACAAAGCATGCCAGTCTATGAGGAACATTAAAACAAGAAAGCAGTAACAACAATGTATTTAGAGCTTTTCAGAGAACTGTAGTTGTAACATGAAAACATATATACAATTCTTTCACTGCCAAAGTGGAAATAGCAAATATTTCTTAATTGTATTATGGTTTTGATTTATAAAACCTCTTTTTAAGCACTATCTCCTTACTAAGTAAATATGAAAAAATTAATACAAGTGTCATATTACATTTGAAAAATGATTTTTCAGCCTAAGGGCAATCTTGGTTGTAGTCTATTCTTTCATCCAATTATAGATCATAAAAGGCGATTTGACATGATTCTAACTGGAAGAGAGTAGGGAAGTTTAATGACAACTAACGATTCCATTAGAAAATACCAGATCTAAAAATGAGTAAACAACCAAAATATTTAGACTTATAGTCATTTTTATAGAGCAAAATAAAGGGAATTTCATACAACACTGAAGCGATGTAGACTTCTTATGACCTATCTGAGAAACCAAAAGAAATTTTTAGAAACTCTTCAGGAGATTTTTTTTTTAAACATGTTCTCTATAAAAGAGGAGTAGGGGAAGAAAAGATGAGATTCGAAGGGAATCTATTTGCTAGAGAAAAATTATAGAGTAGGTAAATTTATGAGTATGTAATTTTAATGAGTAATTAAAATCCACATTGGATATAGAAAAGTGCAAAATTAATAATTCATAGAAAAGAAGCAACAAATGTGATAAACCATTCCAGAATATAGGAAAAAAGATAAGTAGTACAAAACATGAAAACTACCAAAGAGAAGATGGTAGTTGTGAAGAAAAAAGAGAGAGAAATGTCTCATGATTTACAGATGTTTCTGAAGAAGAAGCAAGTCAGAAAACTCGAAACAGAAACAATAATCAAGTATATAATTTATGAAAAATTCGCTTTCAGGGAAACTGGGTGGCTCAGTTGGTTAAGTGTCCAACTTTGGCTTAGGTCATGATCTTGTGGTCTGTGAGTTCAACCCTGGATTGGGCTCTGTGCTGACAGCTCAAAGCCTGGACCTTGCTTTGGATTCCGTCTCCCTCTCTCTTTGACCATCCCCTGCTCACACTTGATCTCTCTCAAGTACGCTTTCAAAAATAAATAACATTAAAAGAAAAGAAAAATTCTCTTTCTTGAAAAAATTGATTGAAAGAGAATTCACATATTAATGAAAAGGAGACCTACTTTCTAATTAAATACTTAAATGATGAGGATTTAAAATAATCAAGGAGTATATTGACTCAGAGGAATAAATTCAGGCCAGTCTCAATTTTATTTGAATGTTAAAAGCCAGAAGAATTTTTGTACATTTTTGAAAGTTACAATTTGGGAGCTCTGTCTGTTTTGTTTACTTCTGTAACCTTGAAAAACTGTGACAGAGGCTAGTACATAGTAGACAATAAATATTTTAGTAAGTGGGTGAGTGGATAAATAAAAGTTGTCTAAGATGCATGAAGGCAAAACATTGTTAAATTTTTAATTTTACAAGCATACATCCTTCTTGGACAACAAAAGAAACCTTTTCACCGTATATTTTGGCAGATGAAAATATTTATTGTGATTAATATTTTGAGCATTGAGAAGTCATAGTATCAAGTCAACCAGCAGTGCGGAGAGTGGCAAGAGGGTTGGACACAATCAACACTGTAGACAGCCACACTAGTGAAACCAGACGCTGGTGCACAGGTTGCTTCCTTCTAGTTGAAATATCAAAGGGAATAATCTAATTGTGAGTTTCTTTCACTTTTTATAAACCTAAACTCTAATTGCCCCCCCCCACACACACAAGTTCTCTTGAACTGACTCAACTGACTTTTTTTTTAATGTGTTTTATTTGTTTTTGAGAGACAGAGAGAGACAGCACGAGCAAGGGAGGGTCAGAGAGAGAAGGAGACACAATCAGAAGCAGGCTCCAGGCTCTGAGCTATCAACACAGAAACCGATGGGGGACTGGAACCCACAAACTGTGAGATCATGACCTGAGCCAAAGCTGGACTGAACTACCCAGGCGCCCCTCAACTGACTTCTTAAAGGAGTCAATTCTGTTATTCCTCGAGAGATGCCACATCCTTTGCCCCCAACACACAAAATGGGAACATACCAAATTGTTCTTGCATCTAAAACATTTGGGGTGAATTATTTGTATTTTTTGTCTGTGTTTTTTGATTTTATTTTATCAGGTATTTATATTGAATGATTTTTTTTCAGAAAATAAATACCAAATTACCATAGTGGTAGGTTGGCTTCTAGTGGTTAAACATCAATGGAATGCATAAATAAAAATAAGAATTCAGTTTTTATATTGTTGAAAAGGAATAGATTCTTCATTTGAGAGTCCAGTAAAATACTGAGAAGATGAACCTCTTCTCTTTTGTACATGTTATGTTTGATTTTCACAACGTTTTAGTCATTCAAGCTCTGAACAAATTTTCTCTAAGTTGGCTAATGAATTCCTCATTGTACCTTTCCGACCAAATTGACAACTCAAATTTGATCTTGACCCTACATATTAGCTCATGGTTCCCTGTTTCTTGCCCATGCCTGAAAAAGCCATCACTGACTTTCATAATACAGGGCACTTTCTAGAGTCTTACTTGATTCAGCAGTTTTGTCTGAGAGGTAGTGAAGCGTGGAGATTTAGATGGAACTGTCTAACACAAGAACATGTTACTCTATCATTAATGAGAAAAACTAAATCATTGGTTCTACTGTTCCCTGGGTTTCAAAGTCAATTTGCTTTTTTTGCAGGTAACTGGCAAAAGTGAGGAGTCAAAGTATTAATTCACAACAGGAGACAACATGTTATTTGTTACACAATCAGCCCTCAGTGTTCTAAATGATGGACTCAAAGAGGATGAACCAAAGAGGTCACCTTCAGATATATTATTATAATAAAAACTATTGACCTGGGATTAGTGGAACAAAATTATACCAAAGACCCCTTTCTATTGTGAAATATGATTTTTCAAATATGACAATAAGTACAAAATAAGATGAATGTTTTTCTAGAGGAAAGCAGATTCTTCTGATCCACTATTTTGGATTGTTTACCTCTGTACCTATAAACAGAGTTTTAGATCGATGTAACAGTGGAAAGACTGAGAAAGCTATAAAATGTTATCAAAAGTAAGCAGTTACTATAGGAGGCAGGAAGTAATTCTTTAGCTAGCCAAAATAAGTAGCCACCCAGTTTGCATTCAGCCAACTGAGTTATCTACAAATTTGGTCTCGTACAGAAAAGCTAAAAGAATACAACCAACACCCATAAAAATAGCTAGCTATTATGGGAGTAATATTGCACGCTAAAAATAGTTTGGAAAGAAGAGAAAATGGTTTTGGAAGTAGTTCATCAACCTCAATGGGAATTTTGCACAAAGAAGGGTGCACTGTGAATCCATTATACTCCACTATTGTCTTTCACTAGACTTTGTTTCGTCTTGTCAAGGAAATAGTTAAAAACATGAAAGACCTCGACTAGGATCCCAGACTATTAAAGCCATTTTAAAGGTATCATGTTTCTATTGAGTGAGAATCAGAGCGAGTGGAAATGGGTCCTTGACAAATCATATTTCAGTGTTGAATAGTAAAATTAAGTGTGGTGTCCTGATAACCCATTTAAAACCTTTAGTAACTTGACATGATCATTAAACAGCTGAATACATGTTTTTACAGTGTAGAAATTAGAAAACGTGACCTCTGTCAATAATATGGTTCATCTCTTTGTTCAATATATATTTGACTACCTATTAAATGCATTGTAAAGTTACCTAGGCACACTGTGACATTTACTTGAAGTCAGATATTAATTAATTAATTAATTTTAAAAATATATCTATTTTTCAGAGAGAGAGAGAAAGTAACCGTGCAAGTGGGGTAGGCGGTAGGGACAGAGAGCGAGGGAGATAAAGAAAATCCCAAGCACTGTCAGTAAGGAGTCCGAAGCTGGGCTCCAGCTCACCAACTGTGAGATTATGAGCTGAGCCGAAGTCTGACTGAGTTACCCAGGTGCCCCTTAAACTCAAATCTTTAAATCAATGTTTATTTTGTTACTCAACAATTTTATTAAATGTGATTATCTGTAATAATTTGTTCATAAATTATTTTGGACTTTCTTTGCAGAAAATCATAAAATGTGCAAATAATGTCAATTTCATTTCTTTATTTACAGTCACTTATTTTACTACTATTCATTGTTTCATTTTACTATATTTTACTTACAAAAATTGGCAGAAATTTCCTTGGCACCAATTTATTCCTTCACTTTTATTTCTTTTCATTTTCGATATTTTTAATGGAGTACAACGCATACATAGGAGTGCAAGGGACAATGCGTATAAGTCAACTTACCAGAGAGGAAGTACCCCTGTAGCCATCGCCCTGGTCAAGAAGTAGAACTTGACAGGAACACTGGGAGACCCTCCTCGGCTCTCTCAATTATGACCTCTTCATTCTCTCAAAACAGTAATTGATATCTGACTTCAAACATCATAGTGTTGTTTTCTTATTTTGAGTATTTTCTAAGTAAAGTCAAATAGTATTTTTTGTCTTCTTTTGTTCCATATTATATCCATTATTTATTCTTATTTTCTTTTTTTAAATTTTTTTATGTTTATTTGTTATTAAGACAGAGAGAAACAGAGCATGAGGATGGAAGAGGCAGAGAGAGGGAGACGAAGAATCTGAAGCAGGCCCCAGAACTTGATGCAGAACTTGAACCCACGAACCATGAGATCATGACTTGAGCTAAAGTTGGAGGCTTAACCGACTGAGCCACCTAGGTGCCCCTATTTATTCTTATTTTCATTTCTAAGTATTTTTTTCATTTTAAAAACTATTATGTATAATACAAATATAATATTATATATATATTTTTTTCTGCTGATGGACATTTGGATTGTTTCCAGTTTCTACTCATATAAGAAAGACAGCTATATACATGATCATATGTGCCTTTCAGTGCACATGTACCTGCATATATATTTTAGCATATACCTGTAAGTATATGGCATTAACAGATACTGATACTCCGTTTTCCAAAATGGTTGTACCAAATTATATGTCCATCAGCAGTGTAAAAGAATTCCTATTGCTTCATATTCATGCCAGAACTTGGTATCAGTTTTAAAAATTTTTGCCATTTTGGTAGGTGTATAGTTGTATCTAATTGTTTTAAAAAAGTGTTTTCCTAAATATTTATGGGGAATAAGCTTAGGAATTCCCTAGGCTTGTACCGATGGGTTAACAAGAATCAGAAAGCCATAGGATGCTCACACCCAAGTTTGGGTGAACAAGATTAGGTAAATAGGTATAGAAAGGGTGGGGCAAAGGCCTCAGTATAGAGAGGGCGGGGCAAAGGCCCCTATACCTATAGAACAAAGGTATATGACTTAAACAAGATTAGGTATTCAGGGCAGAAATGCCCCCCAAATGTGTGCTATAGCAGAAAGTTGCTTTCACAGGAAGGAAGGACCAAATTAGGTAAACAGGTAAATAGGACTATAGACTGTCCTATTTGCAGGGCAAAGTTGCCCAGCGCTGAGCTAATTAACAAAAGAAAGGTGCCTGGTTGACCCTGAGGTAGCATGCTCCTTCTTTCCTGTCCCCTAGACCAGTTTAGGTAAACGGAGGTGGTGCCTCACGTCTGCTGTAAACAACCTCCCACCCAGCTGCCAGGAGCCAGGATCTTGTTTTCTATTAACTCAAACCCCTAACCTCACATATCTTCAAAACCCCCTTTCCCTCTTGGCTATGATTAATGTTCACAGTTTCATTGTCTCTTTGTGCATGTCCATCAACATGTTTGTAAGCCTTCTGATCCTAATAAAAACAGAGCAAGGACTCTTACTCAGGGTTCTTGTCTTCTCCCAGATATGAGCCATCTCTCACATTTTAATCCTGTGTCCTGCTTTCTTGCTAGACAAGAAAGAACTGTACACTGAGTCTACAAAATATATTAATGGGGTTGGTCATCTTTTTGTATCTTCATATGTCAATTAGATATCTTAAAGCTTTATTTTGCCTTTCACATTTAGATCCATAATCCACCTAGAATAGATTTTTATATATAATGTAAAGTAAGGGCAAGTTTCTAATTGTTTGAGCATGACATTCTTCAATTCTACCTTTATATAAATCAAGAATTGTTATAATTAAAGTCTTATTACATTCCAAAATTTTTACATTTTTATATAAGTTTCATAGTCATATGCCATGTAAAAAAATCTTACTGAGTATCTCGTGATTGCATTGACTCTCTAGGTCAATTTGCAGTGAATTGATAACTTCAAATTTTTATTCTTCCAGTCCATGAATATAGTATATTTCTCTATTTACTCATTTTTTTCTCTTATTTCTCTGACCATTTTGCTTTCTATTATTTTTGTATTTTCTAAGTATTTACTTGCACATATTTTTTACCAATCTGTTCTTAAGTCTTTGGTACTTTCAAATATTGTTAATTTTTAAAATAGTTTTCTGTATATGGAAATTGTTTTCTGTATATGGAATTAAAAACTAGTTTTTGAACATTTATTGACTTTGTATTCAGCAATCTCGCATATTTATTTTACCTTTTCTTTAGTATTTTTCTAAATTACTGTCACTTTCTAATTCACTTTCAGTGTTTTATTCTAATTTTTTTAGTGTTTATTTATTTTTGAGAGAGAGGGAGAGACAGTACAAGCAGGGGAGGGGCAAGGAGAAGGGGAGACAGAATTAGAAGCAGGCTCCAGCCTCTGAGCTGTCAGCACAGAGCCTGAAGCAGGGCTTGAACTCACAGACTGTGAGATCATGACCTAAGCCATAGTTGGACACTTAATGACCAGAAGCCCCTTCAGTGTTTCATTCTAGTTTACATGAGAAATTCATAACTTTCTCTCCAGTTGTGTCTAATTGACTGTTAACCCATCCATTGAGTTCCTAATTTTAGTTATTATATTTTTTAGTTCCTAAGTTTTTCCCTAGTTATTTCTTTTATAATTCTAGTCCTTTGCCAAAGTCCTCCACTTATATATATTTTTTGTCTATGAACATATTAAGGATAATCATTTGAAAGTGCATTTGCTAATTCCAGTATCTGAAGTCACTGACTTTATTTCTTTTTCTAAAAATTCTGTGAATGTTTATTTTTTTAGAAAGAGAGAGAGATGAAGTGTGAGAGGGGCAGAGGAGGGGCAGAGAGAGAAGGAGATAGAGAATCCGAAGCAGGCTCTAGGCTCTGAGCTATCAGTACAGACACTGAGGTGGGAACTTGAACTCATGAACTGCAAGATCATGATCTGATCCAAAGTCGGATGTTTAACCAACTGAGCCACTCAGGTGCCCCTGAGTTTATTTTTATTGTTTGATTTATCTCCTTGATTTCATCACATTTTAGCCTCCTGCTTCTTTAATGCCAGAAATTGTGTATTTAATTTATATTTTATATTTAATATCAAATATTTCAAGTAAAGGAAATTATAGAAATATTAGGAGACATAAGATGAAAACTTAATGGTATCTCCTCCAGAGGTTAACTTCATCCAGAAATTATCTGTAGTTTATTTTTCCCCAGGAGACCAGAACCAATCTGAGAATACCTTAGTCCAGTTCTGGAATTGAAATTATTATCCTTACCGCTGGAGCTGAACTCTTTTGGATATTTATCAAAACCTGTGAGTTTAGTAGTACCCTTCTCCCACGGGCAGGCTCTGAACATCAGTTTTTCTTAGCTTCAGTCCATTGAGGATGTTGATTTCTTCAGTTTCTTATCCTCTGTTTTCTTTCCCAGGATCTGCATACATCCCTAGGGAAAAATTGGTTGCAATGCCACCTTTACTTAGCTGCATTTCCTTCTGTCTCCTCCCAGATCTTATTTCCACAAATTCTCATTGTTTCTTTTGTTGCTGTTGTTGTTTCAGTGTTTTCTTATTGGTTTTAGTTCTGCCAGTGACTTCAAATGTGTTTCTTGTGTTAGTCCAATTTATCCATTTACTTTCAGTTCAAGAGTGGAGCTTAATTATTTAATATTCCTTTGCAGAAATTTAAAATTTCTTTCTAATATTTCTTATTTCTATTCTAGCTGTGAAAGAAAATTATGAGAAACTTTCAACAAAACAGAATATATATAGGAACATCTATTTAGTGTCTATTATGTGTTGGTTTAAATTTTCATTAATCATCTCCAAATTCTGTGAAATCGTTACTTTTTATCTCTTTTTAAAGTTTAACAAAACAAACAAAACAAAATAACCCCAGGAAACAGTGGCTAGAAATTCAACCCCATGAGTGCTTTTCTTTTTAAATGTTTATTTATTTTTGAGAGACAGAGCATGAGTGGGGGAGGAACAGAGAGAGAAGGGGACACAGAATCCAAAGCAGACTCCAGGCTCTGAGCTGTCAACACAGCTGATGCGGGGCTTGAACTCATGGACTGCAAGATCATGACCTGAGCCAAAATCAGACACTTAACAGACTGAGCCACCCAATTTCCCCTGCTTTTCTTATATTAACGGGGATAGGGTTAAATGCAGTGCTTAATTCAGGAGATCTGGGGTGTGTCTTGAGACTGTATTTCTTTTTTGTTAAATATAATTTATTGTCAAATTGGCATCCACACAACACCCAGTGCTCATTCCAACAAGAGCCCCTCAGTGCCCATCACCCACTTCGCCTCTCCCCCACCCACCCCATCAACCCTCAGTTTGTTCTCTGTATTTAAGAGTCTCATGGTTTGCATCCCTCCCTCTCTGTTTGTAACTTTTCTTTTTCCCCTTCCCTTCCCCCATGGTCTTCTCTTAAGTTCCTCAAATTCCACATATGAGTGAAAACATATGGTATCTGTCTTTCTCTGACTGACTTATTTGACTTAGCATAATACCCTCCAGATCCACCCACATTGCTGCAAATGGCATGATTTCATTCTTTCTCATTGCCAAGTATTCCATTGTATATATATATAAACCACATCGTCTTGATCCATTCATCAGTTGATGGACATTTAGACTCTTTCCATAATTTGGCTGTTGTTGAAAGTGTTGTTATAAACATGGAAGTACATGTGCCCCTATGCATCAGCACTCCTGTATCCCTTGGGTAAATTTCTTAGAGTGGTATTGCTGAGTCATAGAGTAGTTCTATTTTTAATGCTCTGAGGAACCTTCACAGTTTCCCAGAGTGGCTGCACCGGTTTGCATTACCACCAACAGTGCAAGAGGGTGTTCGTTTCTCCACATCCTCGCCAGCATCTGTAGTTGAGACTGTATTTCTTATGAGCTTCTGGGCGATGTTAATGTTGCAGTTCTATAGACTATTCACTAAGAAGCAAGGGGCAGCATCGTACAAGCAGAACAGTGTTTCATCTATGCCTATACAGCCTCATAATTCTTATTAGCCTTCCCATCTTCTAGAAAATGTATCATCTCTTTTCCTTTACAATACTCTCCTCCTTTGTATTATAAAACGACTGCTCCTTCCCTCTACCGTTGACCTTTGAACAATTCAGAGGGTGGGGTCACAACCCTGCACAGTCAAAATCCATGTATAACTTTTGACTCCCCAAAATTTAACTATCAATAACATACTGTTGACTAGAAGCCTTACTGATAATATAAACAATTAACACATTTCATGTTATATATTTCATATACTGTATTCTTACAATAATCCCTAACTTTTTCTTAAATTTTTTGGTGTTTGTAGGCTATGTTCTTCATTTGCAAGTTTCTTCAAATTGTCACAAATATGAAAAAATTTTTCCAACAAACTTATTGAAAAATACCAACATGGAGTGCCTGGCTCAGTCGGTTAAATATCCAACTCTTAATTTCAGCTGAAGTCATGATCTCATGCACGGTTCATGAGTTTGGGCCCTGGGTGGGGTTTGGCTCTGACGGTGTGGAACCTGCTTGGGATTTCTCTCTTTCTCTTTCTATCTCTGCCTCTCTTCTGCTCATGAACTCTCTCTCTCTCTCTCAAATTAAATCAAAAAACTTTAAAAAATCGGAAAAAAAAAGAAAATTACCACATAAAAGTGGACCCTCACAGTTCAAACTGTATTGTTCAAAGGTCAACTATATTTACTTGCAGTCATATTCTAACTAGGTTCCCTCATTCCTCAATTTAAAATCATCAATTAAACTTACTCATTGCTTAATCCCACTTCTCACTCCTACTATTCATCCAACCTATTAATCTGCTTCCTTCCTTGCCACACTCTCATTTTTTTAAACGTTTTTATTTATTATTGAGAGGCAGAGAGAGACAGAGGATGAGAATGGGAGGGGCAGAGAGAGGGGAGACATAGAATCTGAAGGAAGCTCCAGGCTCTGAGCTGTCAGCACAGAGCTCAACGTGGAGCTGAAACTCACAAACCACAAGACCATGACCTGAGCTGAAGTCAGACGCTTAAGCAACTGCACCACACAGGCACTCCGACCCACACTCTCATTTCTATTCAAAATTTTCATCTGCTGGAATAATTGCAGCCTTACATATAACTTAGTCAATAGCTTTTTAGGTTCATGCTTTTCAGCTTTCAGTTTTCAACCCGTGTCTTTCTCTTCATTATTTATTGCTGTCCAGTAAATGGAGATTGAGTAATGACATGCAAAACACAGATGAGGAGCAACAACAGTCTTTCTGAGTACATAAACCAAACAGAGGAATTCTAAATAGGATTTTCCAAAGTTAGGCTCATAAACTTCCATGCCACACCCAGATAGGCTCATGGTAATAGAGGGAATATTGAAATAGTTGTACCTAAGATAGAAAAAGGCTAAGGACAATGACAGGAGAGTAGAAGAAAAGGACTACTAGATACTTATTTTAGGGAAGAGTCACTTAAGGGGGCTTGTGATAAGGGAAATTACTTATATTACCATCACCTCTAGCTTAAGCATTATTTCTTAGTCTTCTTTCTGTCCTACCTTTCCCAACTAAACACACAAAATGTCTACTTATTTGAGTTATACAATAATAAGTGAAAAGGAAAAAAAATTGTGTCAAAGGAAAAATCAACTTTATATGATCTCATAGCAAATGCTTTCAACATCTAATATCTAACATTCTCTTCATTTGGCATATAAATAATGGCAAGCTCACTCTCCCGGAGGAAAGTAAGATTGTATTTTATTATTTAATATTAAGAATACTCGTCATTTTATTTTGTATGACTTTTAGTTTGAATATTCATTAAATATTTAAGTGATTGTTAAATTTGATGCTAACTTGCAGGGCTTCAATCATGCCAAGACTTCTAAGACTTGTATCTTTATTAATAAAAAATAAAATATTTATTAATAAAATTTCCAGCCCACTCAGTTAAAAATACCAAATGTCATTCCTGAAGAGATGTAGGGGAAGACTGAGAGGATAAATCTGTTAAGGATAAAAAGGATAAAAACATTTTTTTAAGTTTACTTATTTTGAGAGGGAGAGAGCAGGATAACGGCAGGGTGGGGTGGGGAGAGAGAATCTGGATCAGGCTCCTCACTCTCAGTGCAGAGCCCAATGCAGGGCTTCAACTCAGGAAACTTGCCGAGATCAAGAGGCAAACACTTAATCGATTGAGTGACCCAGGTGCCCCAAGGTTACAAAGTTCTTTGTTTGTTTAGTGTTTACTTATTTTTGAGAGAGACAGACATAGAGAGAGTACAAGCTGGGGAGGGGCAAGAGGGAGAGAGAGACAAAGAATCTGAAGCAGGCTCCAGGCTCTGAGCCATTAGCACAGAGCCGGATGCTCAGTCTCAAACCCACGAACCATGAGATCATGACCTGAATCGAAGTCTGACACTTAACCAGCTGAGCCACCCAGGCACCCACCCCAAGGTTAAAAAGTTTTAACTTTCACTTCAGTCCATGTTTTTGTGTAATCCTTTTCTATTAGAAAATCTAGAACTTAGTAAAATATTACCTAACAAGTTAGACATTAGCAACAAAGTCAATTTTAGTTTGCAAGCAGTTAGTCTTTACTTTATTTTGATTCTATTTTCTGAATTCATATTAATAATATCTGTACAACTATGAACAGTTGAGTGAGCTTAAATATTTTAGTTGCCTCTCCTTGATTAAAAAATTATGGTGTTGGAGAAGGATAAAAAAGAAAACAACTTAGGAGACAAAGTCAAACAAATTTAAATATACAGTCACTGACTCATTTCTGACTCTAATCTTTATTCAAGTTAATTTTCATTGCTTCCAAATAGCATTGCAACTTTTCTAGTAGACTGTATTTCTCACTTTTTTAATGTTTCTCAAAGACAGATTATGATGGCTACTTCCAGTTAAAAAAGCATTAAGAGTAGTCATTGGTTTCCTTTGGGTATATATAGCCCATGATAACAAGTGGTTTATTCATTCATTAGTTGGAAAATGCAGATATACCTACATCTTAAAAAGGCAATATATATCAAATATGTATATAATACATATATGTAGTAGGATAGGCTATATATATAGGATAATTAATAAATTATAGAAAATAAAATATAAAACCTGTCCACATAAACAAAATGAGTAAGCATAAATAATGGTTTTATAGCCATCTAAAATTTAAAATATATATATTGCTACTGGCCTACCCATACTGTAACTCTACCTATCTTCCAACCAGTGTTTCAATGCATTTAAAGGGGATCAAGTGAGAATATGTTTGGTTTAGCAAAGCCACTCCAATGAAAGGGAAAACTAGCCAAATAAATATCTTCATGATGGTAGGGAGTCCAAATCTAGTAAGTTAGGAAACCCAGCTGGTCAGTGGGAGTGGTAGAAGCATCATAGGCAATGCTGAGCTTTTAGAAGGAATAAGTTTTATTAGTAGGGAAATAGCAGGAAATTCCATGTTGCTGACTCTAAAAAGGAGAAAGTGAGTTAGTAGAGACATAAATCTATCTTTCTCCCTTCTCTGTGCTTTAAACCTGGGGATAAAAATATTTTCTTCCTGGGATTGTGGTAAGTAGTAAAGGGGATGAGTTCTGTTGTTTTTTTTCTCTCACCTTTGACTGTCAAAAGTACATGGCATCTAACTGACACTCATATGATATTTGTTAAATGAATAAATAACAAAGAAAACATGAAAAATAGTTGTGAGAGCAGTAGACCAAGAGATATCCCTTAAATGTTTATTTCTATCTTTTTTTTTTTTCAAATGTTGGAACAAACTCTATATTGCTAATGGCAGCATAAACCAATTCAACTCTTTTGGATAACTTGGAAATTTGTTATATATGACATACACAACTTTACAAATGTGACAATTCTTATGGCGATTTATACTTCAAACTTATTCTAAATAAAATAAATGCTTTATGTAAAGACATCTTCACTATACTGCTAAGTATAATAGTGAAAAAATTCAAGGAACTTTTTTTATAGGTTCTTAAACTATGAACTTATTGAGTAAAATCTCATATATGCAATCTTTAAAATATTCCATAGACCATTTAAATGATATATAGAAGGTCTTATATGAAAATGGAACATATATTTTGTTGATGTCTGTTTTTTTAATAAGGTAAAAAATAAGCACCTTTAGCAGCTTGTTGTGCTTTATATTACATTTTTATTAGAAAAATACAGAAAATGCAAAATAAGAAAGTAAACATAACCCATTAATTTATAAAATTACCATATAAATTATAAAATGAATGACTTTTCCATTATCAAATATTCAATGACACTTTTCCTGGGGTGATTACTATTAACAGTTTGTGTTATTCCTGAAGATAGGAAAGATCATATGACATATGTTGGTTGAAATTATCAGGGTACAAAATTATATATATTCCAAGTATATGACTATAAATAAAGTTTTAGTTGTGTATATGCATATGTGAACAAAAAGTGAACAAATAAAATATTTGCAGTAAGTTCTGGGATTATGTTGATTTCCACACTTTCTTTAATATAGTTATAATGACTCTATGAAAGTGAATACTGTACAATGAAATGATGAGCAGTATAAGTCTCCAGTGTACATAGCCAAAAATTGATTTAAGAATTAAAGCATTAGTCAACTAATTTGGAATTCTTTTTGGCATTGTTGTTATGTAATAGTAAAAGTAAAAATAAGATCAGAACACTCCTAAGAATCCGGTAGATGAAAAGTGCTGCCTTAATCTCTAGAGCATATTTATTTTGCCCAGGGAAGTATTTGCATCTCACTGTGGCAGTTAGACAATCTCTTGAGTATTCTCAGATATTAGTGACTGTTAAGTCATTCTCTATATGAATGTTAAGACAGGTACTCCAGCACTAAATCATACAATACTGTCAAGGTAATATAATTTAAATAATATACCAAACTTGAATGGAATCAGAATGACATTATTATTTGAATAAATTTAAGTCACTATTAACAAAGAAGAGATTTTGTCCAAGAGAGAAGAAGTCTAGCTGTAGAATGCTGGAAAACTATAGGTAGATGATCAATAATAATAATGGTATCTGGTTTATTTATTCAGATGTCACTTTACAGAATAAAAAAAAAATGGGTCAAAAATGTTGATGGGTCCAACCAATAAACATTGTTGACTCAGTTGCAAAAGCATTTCTTATGTATCTTAGGTTGGAAAAGTTTATTAGTCACATATTGTACCCTTTAGCCAGACTTACTCAATGTATTTTATGACTATATGTATTATCTAGGATGATTTTGGAGTAATTTTAAAAAATGAAGCTGGTTATAATGGTAGGAAGAGATACTGGTTAATAGAACTGAAGATTCAAAAAGAAGCAGGCTTTGAGTTTGGCTGATATGGAACTTTTAGAAAGTCATCAAGTCCCAGATTCTTTCTATGTCTCTGCTGAGACCACCACTGCCATCTTTCTTCTGAGATTAATCCCTTACAGGGTCTTCAAATGGCTAACAGTTACATCTGAAGATACTTGGACATTTGTTCATAGCAAATGTAAGAGAGAGAGTAGCCTCCAGAAGTTCTTCCAGAATAGTGAAGAGGAAATCTCCCATAAACTCCCTACCAATCACTATTAGCATCTCAATATTGTGAATGTTACTGGTGCCAGGCTCTGAAACTAAAACTAGGAGAGTGGCTACCATTGGAACTATGGGGTCCACTCTTGGAGCTCCCTAGGAGGCACTTAAGCTACACAACTGAGACGTGGTTAACTAAATATTGGAATTCAGTTTGGAAGGAGACAGGAGATAATGGATTTTGACTGGAGAATAGCATATCCACAACATTCCAAAAGAGAAAATGTTCATATGTGTTTAATGTCAGTGCACATATGAAAGGAAAAAAAGTATTAGCAAGGGGTGCCTGGGTGGCCCAGTTGGTTAAGTGTCAGACTAGGGCTCAAGTCATGATCTCGTAGTTTATGAGTTCGAGCCCTGTGTTGGGTTCTGTGCTGATAAAACAGAGCCTGGAACCTGCTTCAGATTCCGTGTCTTCCTCTCTCTCTGCCCCTCCCCTGCTCATGCTCTGTCTCTCTCTCTCTCTCAAAAATGAATAAAAACATTAACAAAATATTAGTCAAAGGATAATTTCCACTAATGTAATTTATTTTCAGAAGTTGTTGCTGAGGGGTAGATAAGATTTAAGACGTTCATAGATATGCTTGTAGATAGGAGTTTTCTGCCTAGCACACCTCAAGGAGACAATCAGAACCTCACTAGCTATCCTCTGTTATGCCTCCTTTGCCCTCTTGTTTTGCAAGAGACCTGTCCATTTTCTCAGAGCAGAATTCTCTCTCTGATGGTATGGCCTAGACGGTCTCAAACTTTTAAGTGACTGAACCTTTGAGTCAGAAAGCATGTTTCCCTTTAGCTGGACTCAAGCCCAATTTTAAATGAGTTTTGCTTTTAAAACATTATCATAAAGTTTAGATATCATGATCAAGTCCAATTCAATCATAGTGCTTATTATGTATATCACTCTAATACATTTACGCTTTAAGCAAAAAGTCCTCAAGGTATACACCTGTGTTGTCTGTACAACCTTTTCTTCATACTTATACAATATCTCTTAAAAGATATTGGATCTTGATTGTTTATAACCAACACCATTAGCATAAACTCCTAAGTACATAAAGTATAAGACTTCCCCAACTTAATCACTTGAATCATATCTATTTCTATGAATAAAAAATATCCTACTCTAGGGGAAAAATGCCTAAATGGATTTATATTAGGTTTCCATTTGTATTAGTTTATGGTGCTGACTACAGCAAAGAGGTCCAAAAATGCAATGACTCAAATGGAGATAGAAGGTTCTCTCTCACATGTAGAAGTCCAGGGAGGGTGGCTGTACCTGACTGCATGACATTACCCAGAGCCCCAGACAAGTGGTGTTGTCCTCATCTGCACATTGAAGTCTGGTCACCACCATGTGCAGTTCCCCCCAGGAGGAAGGTGGAAGCATAGAAAGGCACACTCATGTAGTGTGATAAGGCGTGGCCTGAAGGTGGCACGAAAACTTTCTGCTTGCATTCCATCAGTGAGAATTCGGTCATATGTTTACTCTGGCTACAAGGGCAGGAAAGCAAGAGGAGCTTTGGCTGAGTGATCAACTATGGTTTTAATTCTCTGTTGCTATGCCAGGACTGATTCCAGAAGTCAATAGTTTCTGACACTATTCATATGTATTGGTATTTTGCATTCATTTTGTCATACATTTGAATGTGAGGGATCATCCTAACTTGAACTTTATGAGTTTGAATGAAAAAACTTGGCACTGGATGACTGTTTATTAATTTATTGATCTTTTCCTTCTTAGCTCTGTAGTATTCTCTCACAAACAAAAGTGAGTTCCAAGGAAGAACAATTTAATATTTATTAAGAAATTATTGAAAATTTCCTTTAAGTTGAAAAAATGAAATCAGGGGCACCTGGGTGGCTCAGTCGGTTGTGTCGGCTTCAGCTCAGGTCAGAATCTCACAGTTTGTGGGTTCGAACCCCGGTCGGGCTCTGTGCTGACAGCTAGCTCAGAGCCTGGAGCCTGTCTTCAGATTCTGTGTCTCCCTCTCTCTCTCTCTCTCTGACCCTCCCCTGCTCGTGCTATCTCTCTCTGTCTCTCAAAAATAAATAAAAAACAGGAAAAAAAAACACCCCAGATCACCTGAGTCATAAGCAGAGCTGAATGAGTAAGTTGTTTAACTGCTCAGATACCCACCACTACTCCTACCGTGAGTGTGGATCAGGTCAGCGGCAGGGATAGCTGCAAGGCAAATTCTTTGGATGCACAAATCATTCCAATGTTCCTGTTTCTCCCAACAGGAGAATCACTTTATAATTCCCAGTTTCTCATATATAATTTGGTTTAGAAATTTAAATTATTACCTCTGTAAAAATCGCTTTTATTGAATTTATAATTCAAAAGTAAACCATAGCAGATGCTTTTGCTCCACTAAAAAGTGAAACAAAAAGGGTGAAATTTTAACAAAAGTATACTGAATGGAAAATTCTGAAGAAAAATTTAATTTGAATTCAAATTTGATTGGTAGAAGGGACACGTGCACGCGCATGTGTGTGTGTGTGTGTGTGTGTGTGAGAGAGAGAGAGAGAGAGAGAGAGAGAGAGAGAGAGGAGGAAGAAAAAGAAGGAGGAGGGGGAGGAGGAGAGGGTTAGGGTTAGTAAAATCAGGGAAGGTGACAACCACACCCCTCTCAGGGTGATTAAGAATATCGTTCTATGGTACAGCAAATTGAGATTCAGCCACCACTATAGCTAGCTGAAACCCTTTTAAACTTAGAGCAAAACCGTGTATGTTTTGAGGGAAGAGTGATAGGTACTCTTTTGGCACAGAATTTCCAGAGTTATGTAAATCCAGAGATTATCTAAGGGTATATAGGGTCTCTATCACCAACTCTATCTTTTTATTCATAGCTTAAAGCTGTGGAAAAACAAAACACAGGCATACTGTACGTTTTTTTCATACTCCTTTACCTTACTAAACTTTGCTAGAGGTGCCTGAGTGGCTCAGTTGGTTGAGCGTTGGACTTGAACACGGATCTTGATCTCACAATTCGTGGGTGTTTGCATTGGCAGTGTGGAACCTGCTTTGGATTCTCTGTCTCTGTCTCTCTGCCCCTCCTCCACTTGTATGTGCTCTCTTTCTCTCTCTCAAAGATATATAAACATTAAAAAAATTAAAATTAAAATAAAAGTCAGTGAACTACCCTTCCAGAGGAAAACTACTATCATCCTTCTAAGTCATACATTGTTGAATCACAAGGGAAGGAAGCTGTAGTCATTCTCTACCACTAGTGAAATACCTATATTTCACACCATTCCTATACTGTGACTCCATTTCTTTGTGTTGTAATCACAGTGTAGATAATTATTAGCTGCTCTTTTTTACCTTTATGATACCAGCTAAGTACCAAGTCACTGTTATTAAGCTACCCTGCTTTCTTCAAGAGGAGCAACCTCCTTTCATTGTGTGATCTCGTATTGTCCAACTCATTTGAGTGCATTTGTGGCTACATATATAAGCTGTGGGAAGGGTATAAAAACCTACAACATTTTAGCTGGCCTTCAACGAGCACATATTTATTTCAATAATCTATTTAGAAGATAAATATGATACAGAGCCTTTGGACTGGATCCACAGCAAAGGGAAAGAGGGCAGTTGCTCCTGGTCTGGCATGGCTTCCACAAATTCAGGATCTTTCTGGCTGGAAAACTATATCATATGTGCAAGGCCAACTTTCAAGTTTGGCTAAAAACCCTAAATCTTGATTACATTCCCAGCTGTTCCAGAAACCCTAGGAAACACAGTCCTAAGCAAAGTTTCAAAGTATGAGTTGGTATGGCATTTTTTCATTCCCCACTCATCTCATTGTCTCTTCCCTCGTATTTTATACCCCCCAGAAATCCTGTGTTCCCATCTTAGTTGTCATATACTCCCTACGTCACCTGTCAGAGCCTACTTTGAGTTACCATATTGCAAAAGGAGTAACAAAGATAGCTAATTTCAATGACTGTATCATTCGCTCTTTCATATTCTAAAGGCAACTGTGATGAACACAGATCTATTGCTTAGCTAAAAATAATCAAATTTAGAGGCCATATTTTAAGCAAAAGTACAAGCAGGTGAAGAAACAACCCAGAGGAGTCCTTTTTCTAATCTCTAAAATCCAGTCTCATAGATGGATTCTGACTTCATCTAGGCATGCATTTGACTCTGTTGGGAAAGTTACCTGACTTACTTAAGTTGTGCCTCCTATTTTGTGTCATCATATGCTATCTAATTTAAGCAAGCTGCAGGGACACAAGATCTCCATTAACCTCTGGCACATCTTCCTGAAGTTCTGGTCAGAGAAACAATCCTGTTCCTCAAGAGAAGTCTTTTGGTAAGTCTATGGGAATTTTTATTTAGGATCATGCTGAAATAGGCAATGGCCAATGTGGCCAAAGCAATTGCCTATTTATGGCTTTATGATTAAGGCACATATTTAGGTGAGTGCCTGAATCTAAGATGCACCTTCAGGCACCACTCTGAGCATAGAAGGATGTGAATAGATGGCCTTCTTGTAAAGAAAACAAAAATGTGTTTTACAGATTAAATTCAGAAACAAAGAGCTGCAACAAAAAAGTTCAGGAGACATGGTTTGTCCAAGAAAAAGTAATTTATTAAGTATTCAATAACACTGGACCCCCCTTCCTAAGGGAAGGTTTATATTAAATGATAGATTTGGTCACTATCTGTAAGATAGACATTTGTGAGATAAGATTTATAATAATCTGATGCAAAGACATATGTAAAGCTGATCATAGCCAGATTTAAACTTGAAAGGTCTCAAGAATGGCTTCTATAAAGTTGTGTGAAGTTCATTTCACTTTAAGAAATGATGTGACGGATGACAGGTGACTGATAGAGAAAGGGTACTGTGTTTTTAAAAATACCAAACTGACATCTGACAAGTCAAGTAGCCTAACAGAGACTATGTGATAACTCCTGTCACTATTTAACTTAACGTGTTGTCAAAATTCCAAGTGTGGCATAACAAAATGGATATGGAAATAGGAAGTGGGGGACTTTCACATTATAGGGTCCTGGCAATTTGCAGTCTCTCTGAATCTCAAGTGCAGGAATAGCACGTGTAAGAATGTTTCAGCTCTTTAATTGTGAATTGATATACAAGAAATCATGCCAAAAATACACCGGCATAAAAATCATAGAATTTTAAGTGACTGTTTTACTGTAGCATGGTGAAAAGGTAAATTTAAAAATGTGTCTTATTTGTAAGTTTTATTTTCAACTGATAATAATTAGGCAATAATAGTAATAATAATAATAATTAGGTATTTCTTATGATAATTAGGCATTTCTCCTGATATTTTAACTTTCTATCCTTTGTCAAAAGAAAACCAAATATGTATTGCTACAAAACTAAGAGAACTTGTGAATAGGTATTCAAGGCAGTCTGAGTCTTCAGCCCATTCTGGAAATTGAATTGCCTGTGAGGGACCTAAATCTGACATCAGACAGGATAACATCTTTATCTGTATGAGCATAAATCCCGTGTCAGGAGTCTTGGAATACATGAAGAAGAACAAAGATGGTGCCCATTTTTCTACACAGAGATAGTGTCCCTTTCTCTGCATAGAGAGAGGTGCCTGTCCCATTGTGCCTTGTCCAGTTCACTCTTCTTAGAACAGGAAGAGCTTTGAGGCTAGAGATCTCAAGCAGTGCAAGAGAACCACTGTAGCCCGAGAGGATGGGAATGGGTGGAGGAGATGCTAGCTGTCATGAGAGCAAACTCTGCCTTTTCCCTGGCAAGTGATGACCAAAGATGCTTATTGGCAACAACAGGAAGGAACTGGCAGACACCTTGGGGATGAAGTGACTTGCCACATGCCTAATTAACATAATTCCAAAATTATCACTTTTAAAAATACCATTGGGTTTTTAAAGAGCTCTTTTGGATTTTTTAAAAGATAATGTTTATCAATGTCGTAGAGCTTTTCAGATAAGAGTTCAACTCTGACTTGGAGTCACACGGCCTGGCCTCAAAGTGCACTTCACCATTTACTTCGAGCAAGTTATTCAACCTTTCTGTGTGCCAGTTTCCTTACTGGCAAAATGCTGATGAAAACAATATGTACCTCATTAGATGGTAGGATAAAAGTACTTAGCAAGTACCTACTAACAGAATAACTAATATTTATTAATCATTGTTCTAATTGTGCTTTTTGTAAAACCAACTCTTTGGTATAGATTTCTATAACTAAAACCTCAGGCATTCGGTAAATGTGTTCATAAAATCTGAACTATACTAGCATTTCTTTCTTTCTTTCTTTTTTCATTTCCTTCCTTTATAATCATAGTAGTTCAGACGTACTATTCCCGAAGTCTTTCAAGATTATGTTTGCTCTCAGGGCCATTCATCTTTGTACCTGTCAATCAATTTTCTGTAATTTGCCTTTCTCTCTCTTACCAGCATTACGCAAAGTTGTGAAATGGGTGAAGTTAGTAGATACTATCGCTAACCCCATTATCTCAGATTCCAATGTTAAGTGTTTGTCCTTGCTGTTTTTGTTCTCTACTGAAGTATCCTACCCATAAACTTACTAGTGGTTTTGCGTAGACTTTTCATTTTCTTCTCTCAATTCTCATAAACATTTAGCTAGTACATATTATAGAAACCTGGACTTATAATGTTCAAAATTTCAACCACTTTATTTTATAGAGGACTAGTTGAAGGTCTCAAAGAATTTGTTCTCTTTCTTGCAAACTTCCTAATGGCATTCACAAGTGAATGTGAGAAATGACATTTGAGTTATCCCTTTTAATAGATACAACATTAGCCTAAAAGAATGCATGCTGATTTCAGCATGTTGGTAGGCAGAGGAAATGACAGGTTTAGATGCTAGAAGTGTCTCAGGCCCATATAAATTATTATATGTAGGCACCACTTTTTCTATCAACGTCTCCATGCAAATAACCTCTGACGATAAAATATGTTCCTTATTTAGGTCAATTTTGCCTGGCATGGTATTTTACACACACTTTACAATGACTCTGCTAATATAGGCTAGTTTTAACCTGCCATTTGTTTTCACTGCAACCAATTCTTACGAATGATGTTGCTAACAAGTACTGTGTTGATAACAAATATTTTTTTATAATTTTAGAATCACTTACACTTTTACATAAGCTTCTATAAAGATAGTACCTGGATTCTTATTTCTCTTTTACTTAACATCCAGCTAACAGTAAATAATTATGTGAAAGGAGCAAAAAATGGAATGAGAAATACAATCACTCTCTGTTCTTCAGGAAGAAGAACAAGTATTTTAATAAACATTTCTCCAGGAACTGTGTTTGGAACTAGTGATATACATTTTAATCAATTATTCTCCTTGTGAAGTAGTTTATTTTTTTAAGTGTTTATTTATTTTTGGGGGGGAGGCAGAGAGAGAGAGGGAGAGAGAGAATCCCAAGCAGGTTTGATGCTCAGCTCAGAGCCTGACATGAGGCTCAATCTCACACTTGTGAGAAATCATAGCTTGAGCCAAAATCAAGAGTTGAATGTTCAACTGACTGAGCCACCCAGGTGCCCCTGTGAAGTAGCTTATAACCTTTTAAAAGGAAATAGAAAAATCAAAAAGTATACATAACCATATGTTGGAAGTACATATACTCATGTGAGAATAAAAGTGCATCCATGGTACCATAAGAGTTCAAATGAGGGCCATTTAGTCCACAGAAGTTTTCCTGAGCAGGTGACTTTCATTAAATTTGTGTTAGGAATTATCTAGGCACAAAAAGTGGGATCTCATTCTGGGAGCAGGAAAATAAAACATGAGCACTATCCATGAGGGAAAAAAATGGGCCCAAGGATTTCAGTATCCCATTAGATGGTCTAACATGGGTTGATAGATGAAGACAGTAGAATGGGTACCAAAGATTCCTCAAGCATTCATAGATCCATGGATTGACTGTATAATAGTGAAAAATGAAAAGAGTTGAGCTATGGATCTTTTACACCATCACTGCTGTTCTCTACCCACCCTCTGCCTCACTTGTCTCCACCTCCATGAGCCTGACAGTCTCTCCACAGCTCTTCACTTGCTTAAATGCCATCTCTGGGAAAATGTCCTCCTTTAGCACTATTGATGCTATTTTGGAATTATCTCAAACTATGAAAAGAACAATAATTGACTTTTGGTGATGTATATTCCCAAGATTTTTATTATGTTTTCATTCTCCGCAGTGTGTGCATTCTTTATAAATACACTGTTCTTTCCTGTCATGTTGGAAATGTGAACCCACTGTGACTAAATTCATATTTAATACAAACACATTTTGTTGACTCTCCCTAAATGTTTTTCTTAGTACATTTTATTTTACTTTTATTTTAGAGAAAGAAAGAGCACTAGCACGATGGAAGAGCAGAGAGAGAGAGAGAGAATCTTAAGCAGGTCAGATGTGGGATTTAATACCACAACCCTGGGATCATGACCTGAGCTGACCAAGAGTCAGATGATCAACTGACTGAGTCACCATGGCACACCGGATCTCCCTAATTTTAAATATTAGTAAAAAAGAGATGAAATAGTAAAAAAATAAGACAATAATTAAAATAGATCCAAATTGGGGTGCTGCGACTCTTGATCTCAGCTCAGGAAGTGATCTTGTGGTTTGTAGGTTCAAGTACCATATTGGGCTTCTGCACTGACAGCACGGAACCTAGTTGGTATTCTGTCTCTCTCTCTCTCTCTCTCTCTCTCTCTCTGTCCCTCCCCTGCTTATGCTGTCTCTCTCTTTCTTAAAATAAATAAATAAGCTTTAAAAAGAAAATAGATCCCAACTGGTTCCAGCTTCATTAGAAACATAAGGGAAAAAAGTGAACACTTCTCAAAACACAAAACTGAAAATATTTCTAGGAAAGCATGGGTTATTTAAAGTCATCAGATAATTTTGAACTGAAATTCCTTTAAAATATACAACAAAAAGTACTTTCTGGATGTCCTTCATAATAAGAATGTAAAATATGTTTATTGTATAATTTGGATTTTTAAACATTTTTCTATGATCCTATTAAAATATGAAGTTTCACTCCCATTGTTTTAGATCATCATTTAGTCAGGTAATGAGTATCACATGGTACAGGAAAAACTATATACATATATACATTTTAATTTTAGCTTCTCTGAAACTCCATTGTTCCCTTCAAGCTGCCTCTCTGAGAGTCCTTGCACTAAACGCCTCTGGTTGCATTCCATGCAAGACAAAGGCATATTTTAGGGATGTACCTCTTACAAAGAGGTATTGATGGACCAGGAATCAGAGTTTGGACAAATGAACATTTCATTATAACACAGCCTAATTGTTAAAGCTCTTCTTATTGAAAAGAATAAAAATTTCATTAGTCATCACAGTAGCTCAGCACAAACTCCTCCTCCTTTTCCCCACAATACACAGAAAGAATGGCAGTTCTAAGCTTAAACATTTTGGAACCTTTGGTTCTTCCTTACTTCTGCTCCAAGTGTACTAAGAAATATTTTACCAACAACAATGAAATAACTTGGTCATATTTTAAGCTACATTTTTGAGATGGAATTGTTTAAAAAAGAAAGAAATCTCAATGATCCCATGCAAATGCAGTTCAAATAAGAGCGGCCTTGAGGGCCTGCTCTTCCATTTGTGGGGCCCCAGGATGATTTTATAGAATTATTAAGGATTTATAGGGCCATCCTGAGGGTTAAATAAGATAAAGATAAAAGTGCTTTATAAATTATAATGGTTTCATAGCTATAAGGAAATAAAATTTGCGTTGGTAATCCTTATCTTTTAATTTTAGTATCTTTTCAACCTCTCCAGGAAAGATATG
>NC_043700.1:102760295-102769141 GCF_006229205.1 Suricata suricatta | reverse complement strand
TTGTATCATTTATCTTGAATGTGTCATAGATAAGCTGCTATATAATGATTGCCACTTCATATAGCTGTGAAATTAGGTGATTAACTAGTTGTTACTTAACCTTCTAATTTCTGTATAAGTCTAATTACATGAAATAGAAGTTGGTGTTTTGATTTTTTACTTTGCTTTTCTGTTTGGAGTGTCATTGTAACTACTGTATTGTAAATGACGGAAAATAATTGCATATGTTAAAAAAATAAATTGTGTTACATTAAAGACCAAATAAATAAATAAATAAATTATGTTATATTAAAAAAAAGAGTACACTTACTATGATAGCACTGAGAAATGTATAGAAATGTTAAATGATCATACTGTACACAAGAAGCTAATATAATACTGTATGCCAATTGTATTCAAATAGAAAATAAATAGAAAATAAATAAAATTTTAAAAATAACAAAAAAATGACTGTATCCAATGTCAAATAACTACTTATTTGCTACTTGCCTCATCTTTAAAGTGGGAATGACAATCCTTTTCAAAGGGTTATTTAATGGAATTAATATGATAAAATATATAAAGCACCAATCTAGTGACTAGCTTTTCCAGAAATGGTAGCTATTATTGTTAAGAATTGGGTAGTGCTTAGATAAAGAATCTAAGTTTAAAGGCCAAGCTACATTTAATCCTTCACTCAATTTGTTCCACTTAATGCCATCATCTGTGAGGGTGCAGGGAAATCCATGTATTGTCCGGGCCCTACCCTGTCTTTCAGGAGTTCCCAGCATGTTTACTGTTTAATGTTTAATAAGGTGTTGCAAGTGCCATGACTCAAGTTCCTTCAAGTAAAGAATTTTAAACAGCCCCCCCCCTTTCCCTGTGAAAGTTTGGCAAATAAAACCTGTGCTTTTGGGTCCCCTGATGCTTTTCACTAAAAATATACAAAAAGCACTTTTATTTGGAATTCATCCTTTCATTTGTTCATTTGACAGTCAGATACTAAGTATTTTCAAACATTCTTCTTGGAGCTGGCCGACAACAGTAAAAACAAACAAGATTTTTTCTCCCACAGATGTTTCAGTCTATTGAAGGGGGAAAAATAAACCAAGAAACACATAAACAGATAATATACATTTATTTAGTAATAAATATCATAAATAAAATCAAAGATAGTGGTATGGTTGACTAGTCCACTTCAACTTAGGCAGTTAAATAAGGCTTCTTTGAGCACCGGGTATCTGACCTGAGACCTCAATGATAAAACTCCAGACATATATAGAGAGAGAGAGAATTTGGGAGAAAAGAATTTGAGGCTCATGGAATAGCTATTACAAATCATCCAAGACAAGAACAAACTTAGCCAGTTCAATAAACAGAACTGTTTAACAATATGGTTGGAGAAACAGGAGAAGGAGGGGAAAGTGGTGAAGCCAGAGAACAATTCTCAATTATAAGCTGGATATCAGCTCCCCAGCACAGCAGGAAGTTACAAAGAATGATGACATACCCAAAGCACAGCTTAACTCAAAGTTCTAGAAGACTGGGGTCTTCTGCTCTTCCTAATCATTTAATTTAATACGTATTCAATCAACAAATATTTATAAGCATCTACCAAGTATGAAGTCTTCAAGAAAATTAGCTCAGGGGAAAGCTCAGATGTGTGTACTTAGTGTCAACAGTTAAGCTCTAATCAAATAGGGAGAGATCACTTCTACCTGGGCAAATCCGAGGTTTCACGATCTTGTCTGCATTTGAGCTAAAATAGGTAAATAGAATTTAAACATACAAAATATGATGATATTGAAGGCATTCCAGGAAATAGCATGAATAAAGGCATAGAGGTAAGTCATTTAGGCAATAATAGCATAGTGGTTGGAGTTTATATTATGTAACACCTTTGAATTTTAAAATTCAGCAGATCATTGTCAAAGCTAAACTGACCTTGTTACCCTTTTTGTCTCATACTTTCCTTAGCAAGAAATTATATGCATTATCAGCTCCATCACAGGTTTTTACATGCATTGAGATGTAGGGCGAGATGGAATGTATAGGTCATTCCTCCTAACCTCATCACATAGCTGAGCTGGATCTTCTGCTCAGGAAGAAAGGCCAAAAGAGTGAGGCCAACTTCATTGTTCCATAATGGTCGGGGAGACTGCCAAGTCTATAGATGACCAGGCAGCCCAGTGTCCACCAAGCCCAGTAAACCAAGGAAACGGACATTGGCTGATTTGTAGGAAGTTGCTTAATCTGTTCTCAATAGATAACATGCCTATATCAGATGATCTATTTAAGATACACCTGGATTCAGAAATGAAGTTATTAGGTTATGAATTATCCATTCATCTTATTTATCTTTCAAATCAACCTCACCCATTAGCCCTCTTATGACATAGGCTTCCTAAACTTTACCACCTGTCTCTTTTATGTTTCCTCAAGAGTTCATAAATCATGTTTCATAAAGTTACTTGTATCTCCTCTTTAACAGGTCATATTTCTGGTGGATTTTTATTACAACATTTTAGTGGCAACTGACTCCAACCAGTCCATAAGCTGATAAATAAATCACAGAAGGACATTTATGACCTTGAGGAATATCACATGGTCTGTGTCAGTATCATAAAGGCCAACATGATGAGACAGCCAACACAGTGACAGCTGGACTCGACTGGGCTCTACTCCCCAGTTCAAAGTTCACTCTTTCAGCACCTTACTGGGTAATCATTCTGAGTTGCTAGCTTATTTTGAGACTTTTTGAGAAGGGACACATGTAGCAGGGGATCGTCTAGGCACTGTTATCCTAAACTATTGAATTAATCATGTCATTACACTATTTACACATATAATTGCCTTCCACCTGAAATTTAAATTGCCTTTCTTATCTACTTCCGGACACTGACCTCTCATTTCAGCTACGCTGTGATCCCTGTAGCAGAAGAGGACGGTAAGTGCCTTAGATGTATTTTGTTTGACTCTTTTGTTATACTGACAATGCTTTTAACAGCAGTTTAACTCGTAGGTGTTACACTTAATTACAACACAAGCACCTAAACATGCATTGTCTTTCATCCTATTTATTTCTGGCATTTCTATTAAATGTACACCATCTGCAGGTATTTGACTCATGCCCCTTATCATATAGTGTTAACATCAGCAACAAAAGCATGCGTAGAGCATAAAAGCAGAAGAGTAGAGGAAAAGATGAACTAACGTGTCTCAGGTATTGGTAGGAGGAATACGTTACAAAAAACTTCCTAAAGAAGTTTTAATAAAATGGATTTGCTGTTTTTCCAGGTCGACTTGGCAGAGAGAACCACATAATCAAAAGCAAATCATGAATGAATGTTTTCATAAAATTATAGGCAGTATGATGTTGATGGTTTGTAATATTTGGAGGCAATAATGGACCTCAGATACCATTTAAAGGTTCTTAGAATTACCTTAGACAGTGGGGAGTTAGGAAAGTGACACAGAGAAGTATGACCCAGCTTTTATTTAAAAAGAGCACTTTGGCAGCATTACTGACCATGGACTTGAAGGAAGTAAAAAGTGGTTATGTCATTTTTCATGGCATTCATATCTACAGTCAGAATCTGCTTTGCTACTGAAACCTTGATCTCTGAAATCTTTTAATATAACTTCCTGATCTCTTAAGTCTTCCAATAAACACAATCCTCATTATTTTTAAGGACCAATAGCTAGCTCCTTAATCTGTCTTCCTTGCCCAAACCTATACTTCCTTCTTGGCTTCACTTCCATATCCCTATTCAACTGCATACTCACAAACACCTCAGATTCCTTTGCCCTTGACCTGAGCCCAATCTTTTTGCCAATCCTTCTTCTTTTTTTTTTTTTTATGTTTTTTATTTATTTTTGAGAGACAGAGAGAGAGACAGTGCGAGCAGGGGAGAGTCAGAGAGAGAGGAAGACACAGAATCCGAAGCAGGCTCCTGACACGGGGCTCGAACCCCTGAACTGTGAGATCATGACCTGAGCTGAAGCCAGACCCTTAACCGACTGAGCCACCCAGGTGCCCCAGCCAATCCTTAACTCAAGACACACTCAACCAAATACACTTGTCTTTTGGTTATGAATAATCTTCATGAAAATATGTGATTAGACTGTCTTTATGCTGAGTCCTCACTGTTACCTTCTAATCCTTTTACTCATTGTTAACTCCTTATCTCTGTGTTTTCTAGTTTTCTACACCTGGAAGTTGTGTAAATCTCTCAAGAGCCTTGTTAAAAATTTTGGAACCCTAACTTAGATTGAGAGAAACACAATCTCCAAGAAAAATCTGTATTTTAAATATTTTTTAAAATATTTTAAATGTTTATTTATATTGAGAGAGAGAGACAGAGACAGAGAGAGAATCCTAAGCAATCTCTGTGTTGTCAGCTTTAAGCCTGATGTAAGGCTTGATCACATAAACGATGAGATAACGACTTGAACCAGAATCAAGAATTGGATGCTCAACCAACTGAGCCACCCAGGCTCCCCAGAAATTTGCATTTTAAAATAATATTCTAGTTGATCCTTATAATATGATAAATTTAAAAAACAATGCATAGATAATTCCATAATTACACAGCAACTCCTCTGAATATATTTCACAACCTTAAAGCCATAGCTCAACTCTTCTCACTATTTTGCCCAAGTTAAACACCAAAATAAAGAAACAACTTCATTATTCTTAATTCTCTTAGAATATTCCTTTACTCATTTTGTCTTCTTGTCCATCTTCCTTTCAAAGCCTGACCCACTGTTTGTGTTCTCTTCTGCACACTTATGTGTTGAAGCCTAACCCCCAATTTGACCGTATCTGGAGACAGGATCTTTACAGAAGTAATTAATGTTAAATGAGGTATTTATAAGTAAAGACAACAGAGAGCCCCACCCCCCCTCACTCCTTCCTATTTTTCTGTGACCTGACATACTTTTCCCACCTCCATCACACATGGGAAAGAAACTCTTTCAAACCTACAAAACCAATCTGACAAATCACCCTTTTTGAGAAGCTTTATTTGGCACTCTCATAGCTTATTTCCTCTTGAGTCCCCAAAGCTCATCATTGTAATGATGTGTTTATATATGTTTACATGTTATTACACAAGTAGTACCCGTAAGTTTCATATTCCCAATACCAGGGATTTACTTAATATTCACTAAATATGCATTAAATAAATGAATGAAAACAAACTATCTTTTTGATTCTATCTTGTATCATATAATCCTGTGTCCCATTCAGATCAAACTAGCATGAACATTTTTTTCTTCATGTTCCTTCCTGAACCTGAAACATACTGACCATCTCTAACATGCTTGCCTAACTCCAAAGGCAGCACCTTCTTTACCCATTAAATTAAATACCGATCTATATTTTATTAATGTTTATGTATTTTTGAGAGCAAGAGAGCATGCGATCAGGGAAGGGGCAGAGAGAGAGAGGGAGACACAGAATCTGGAGCAGGCTCCAGGCTCTGAGCTGTCAGCACAAAGCCTGATTTGGGGCTTAAACTCACAAACTGCAAGATCATGACCTGAACCAAAGTGGGACGTTTAACCGAATGAGCCACCCAGGCACCCCTAAATACAGATATTTTTGACATGACAGTTAATGCTTTTTTACTAAACCTAAATCACTAGTGATGGAGTTATGGTAGAAATGGTACAAAGATATAAAACCAGATTAAAAAAAATTTTTAATAGTTTATTGTCAGTTGGTTTCCGTACAACACCCAGTGCTCTTCCCCATAAGTGCCTTCCACCATCACCACCACCTCTTTTCCCCCCTCCCCCTTCCCCTTCAACCCTCAGTTCGTTTACAGTATTCAATAGTCTCTCAAGTTTTGCGCCCCTCTCTCTCTCCCCAACTCTCTTTCCCTCTTCCCCTCCCCCTGGTCCTCCATTAGGTTTCTCCCACTCTCCTGTTAGACCTATGACTGCAAACATATGGTATCTGTCCTTCTCTGCCTGGCTTATTTCGCTTAGCACGATACCCTCAAGGTCCATCCACTTTCCTACAAATGGCCATATGTCATTCCCTCTCATTGCCATGTAGCACTCCATTGTGTATATATACCACATCTTCTTGATCCACTCATCAGGTGATGGACATTTAGGCTTTTTCCATGTTTTGGCTAAATGTTTCTATATTTTAACTTCCGTACTACTACTACTACTACCATGTTTTTGAGCATTTAGTATACACTTATCACCATTCTAAGTGTTTTTCATGTGCCACTAATTTAATCTTTACAACAACCTTGTGAAGTAGAAATTGTTATTATCATCATTTTACAGATCAGGAAATTAAGAGACAGATGGCCAGTAACTTGCTTGGTAAAATCATCCATACTCTAGAGAACCTAAGATTTGGAACAAAGCATCCTAACTCTAGAGCCTGGACTTTTGCCCAAAAGGATTTATTTCATCATTGTTTGCTGAGCCTGTGTATTCCAATCTCATACTCAGTCAAACTGACCTCAAGTAATAATATATCAGTGATAATTTAATGAGATATCACTTGATAGCTTTATAGGACTCTGACTCATTTAGAGAGGAGTGTCATGACAATTATGAAATCTGTTGGAATGGAGTATCTTATCCAATGATTGCTGGAAAAGGAAACATACAAATTATTTTTTGCTGTATTTATTACTTCACTTACAGGTATAATAATTCTGCAAGATGGTTGTGTAATGTGACAGAGGAAAATTATAGGTAAGATTTCCTGGAATGAGCTATTGTGCAACATTTACACTATTTTAAGTTGTTTTACACATAGAAGTGGATCCCAACCAACAAAATATCCAATTACTGTCAATATTTAGTCAGACTACTGTGGAGTTTGTCCTACCATGTGCTCTACAATGAATCAATTACCCTCCTATTTTTCATTACTTGAACTACTGCCAAACTTTTGCTATAGCATCTGGTGCTGCTATTTGGCCTTCACTTGATGAGAACACATTTGTGTTTGTGTTCATAGGTTGTCTTCCAAAAGATATATAATGCACTAAAATCAATTTTAATTCTCATAGAGTACTCTAGAATACTAAAGAATACATACCAGCTGAAAAATTCTTTGCTAGGTTAAAAAAAATAGGCCGCTCTTACAAACATATCCTATATCCTCTGTTCATGAAGTCTTTTTTTAAATTAATTTTTATGTCTTTATTTTGAGAGAGAGGCTGAAAGCAAGCAGGGAGGAGCAGAGAGAGATGGAGACACAGAATCTAAAGCAGATTGGAGGCTCTGAGCTGTCAGCACAGAGCCTGACGCAGGGCTCGAACTCACAGACTGTGAGATCATGACCTGAGCCGAAGTCAGATGCTCAACTGACTGAACCACTCAGGCGCTCCCATGAGCTCTTAACATCACAGAGGCTATGGTAGAAGTGAGATATGCAGGGATAAGGAAACAGGGTCAAAAAGAAAGTGCAATGCCTTTATTTTTTATTTTAATTTTAGTATAGTTAACATGCAGTTTAATGTGAAATCTCCTTATTAAAGGTTAGAACACAGCTTAATAAGTTGCTCGTATCTTTTTCGTTCTGAGTCAGGCCATAGGAAACTCAAGGGAATGGAAAAATAGAAAAGCACAACAGGAAGACTTTTAACTCTTCCAAATCACAACAAAAGCTCCATCCACTTACGCAGTATTATGTTTGACTTCTTACTTTAGAAGTGAATGAGGAGGGGTCAGATCCCCCTGAGTTACTACAGTTTACAGTGTTCTGTAACAAGTCGTCTAAAGAGGAGTTCTTGGAAAAGAAGACAAATTGTGTGTTTGTGTATGTGTTTGTTTTTTGTTTCTGTGTTTGTTTTATTTTTGAGTCCTGGGCTGACAGGAAGCATGGAAATCAGCTATTAACCCACTATCTATAAGACTTGAGGTACATAGGTGCCATTTATTTGTTCATCTGTTTTGTTTCAAACAAAACAGCTGGACCAGGACAAAGGGCCCTGTTGTCCAGTTCAAACTTAAGGCCTTATGATCTCTGAGATGATTGCAGAACATGATAGATGAAATCATAGTTAAGGTTTCCTGGAATCAAGCCACAGGGCTGTGCTGGTATCTGTTGTGGGATATCATTAAAATATTTTAGCAAGGGGAGGAGCCAAGATGGCGGAGAGGAAGGGAGCTTTGTAAACTTCGTCTGCCCCATTGATCGAAACTGAGAAGGACATTACTCTCATCTGTAAGAGCGGAAGGAGAAAATACGGACACCAGAAGGAAGAGAACCTGAAGGATACCTGAGTGAGTGAGTGGGAACTGGGGAGATTGGAAAACGGGACAGCCCGAGACGGGCAGGGGAGGTGGCAGCCCCAGCCCAATGCGGGGCAAGCGCGTGGAGCCCGAGAGACAAAGGGAAGAGACAGAGAGACTGAACACGCCCATAGTACTGTCTCTGGGGAAGAGGTAAAGAACGCTTAACTGCACTTGGAGAAGCTCACTCCATAAATAACTGCTGGGTAGCCTAAATCCCGAACCCAGTTGGCGCAAGGGAAGGAACAGCTTCCAGCCCAGCACCATCTTGGGAAGGAGTCGGCCACCACTGCAGTGGCGGTGTCAGGGGTGGTCACTTCAACCTCGGTTTTGGAAGTAGGAGCTCGCACCTCATTTCCACGGCGCATCTCGTCCCCAGCATTGCCCGCGTGAACCCTGAATCCCGGGTGCCAACAGGGGGAAAAAAAATAGCCCCCACCTCTACACGATCCCTGCAGAGAGTTGGTGGCGGTAGAGACCCGGGTGCGCGCCCAGGCTACAGGAGCTCCCAGCTCATTTCCAGCAGCTCCCAGTGCCGCTTCTGGCAACAGCTAAGCCCTCATTCCTCCCCCAATGCTAACGAGATCCCTGCC
>NC_043700.1:102729114-102760195 GCF_006229205.1 Suricata suricatta | reverse complement strand
ATATTCCTACCTTTATTTTTCCTTTGGTGAAATATCTGTGAAAATCTTTTGCTTATTCTGTTATTTGGTTGCTTGTTTTATTGTTATTGAGTTATAAGAATTCTTTATATATTTTGGATACAAATACCTAAACAGATATGCCCTTTGCCAATATTTCTTTTCTAGTTTGTAGCTTGACTATATTTTTATAAAAATATATTATATATGTTTTATATAATATATTGTATATGCTATAATATATAATATATATTTTTACTAAAATATAAAAAAAATATTTTAGCAACTAATGTTCTACCCTCTTGGATGGCGTTTAAGACATAACCCCTCTGTTCTGCTGTACTCAGAGGAACATACTTTGTGTTTAGTCTATACTGTTTGAAAGGTAGGGTGGAACTCTTTTTCTTGGGAACAAGTTACTCCACTTTGACTTTTAAAAGATTGATGAAGATGGATAATACATTTAAACCAGGGAAAGCAATTTTAACACTACACCCTAAAAATCATCTGTCAGGGCAGTATTATTTCATTATATTAGTAAAGTAGCAGTAAGTCTTTTTAAGGTAATAACTTGTCATCTGTGTGTTTAGTATGTATTTCACAAATAAGAGTACAAATCTACAGTGTCCGTGTATGCACATGTGTGTGTATATTTAATGCAGTTGGTGTTGACACAAGTAGGCAGTTTGAGTTAAAAAATGTTCAGAATCGTCAATCCCAAATAAACAGAAACCTGCCTTTCTGCACCATATATTATGAAGTTAGTCAAAGGTAGATAGAGCTTTCTTTAACTCCAAATAGCTCCTCATATATCACATTTAATAATTTCCAAACTTTGTGTTCAAAAGAATTACCTGGAGCTGTTGCTAAAAATACTGATTCTTGGTCACCACCCCTGATTTCCAGAATTGATCTCTAGCATAATCGCTCAAACTTTGGTTGCATGATAAAATCACAGATGAGGTTTAAAAAACACCCACATTCATGAAATAAGTCAGACAAAGGAAGACAAATACTCTATGCTTTCATAAATATTTGGAATCTAAAAAACAAACCAAAACAACACAACAGCAACCCACAAGGCAAAAATCATAGATAAAACAGACTAGCGCTTGTCAGAGGTGTGGGGGGTGATGGGAGAGATAGGTGGGACGTGGTGGGCAAATGAAGGAAGGGGGTCAAAGGTACAAACGTCTAATTCTAAAGTAAGCATGTCGTGGGGATATAATGTGATATACAGTAAGATGACTATAGTTTATAATACTGTATTGTGTAGTTGGAAGTTGCTAAGTGAGTAAATATAAATGTTTGTATCACAAGAAAAAAATCGTAACCATGTGTGGTGACAGATGTTAACTACTTATTGTGGTGATCATTTTGCAATATATACAAATATCGAATCATGTTGTACACCTGAAACTAATATACTGTTATGCATCAATTATATCTTGAGAAAAAATTAAAACAAAATGAATTAATGCCCCAGTTAAGCCCTAGAGATTTTGATTCAGACTGTGGTATGGCTTGGATATCTGGATTTTTAAATGTTCCTTAGGTGATTCTGTGGGGGAGATAAAACTGGAGACCACTGCTCTTGCAACCGAAGGCAAGAGTGAACTGCTTTACAAAGGTTCCCAGGTGATTCCAACCACTAGGCAAATTCAGACAACAATGATTTTCAGACAATTATCTTCAGTGATAATGATCATCTTTCCAAGATGTCCTCAGAATCCACATAGATTTAATTTACATTGTATTTTGGATCCTAACTTCATATCACACCTGTCTTCTGATTCATTTTCACTCTCATGCACCTAGCTAATCTTCAAAGCAATGATTCTGTTGCATTAGAGCCTCTTAACCAGTAGTTGCTTTTGAAAACCCAAATTTTTAAGCCACACCCCAGACCTGAAAGTGGAGTTCAGAAATGTGCAATTCTGGGGTGCCTGGGTGGCTCAGTTAAGTCTCCGACTTCAGCTCAGGTCAGATCTCACGTTCGTGGGTTTGAGCCCCGTGTCAGGCTCTGTGCCGACAGCTAACTCAGAGCCTGGAGCCTGCTTCTGGTTCTGTGTCTCCTTCTCTCTCTGCCCCTCCCCCTCTCATGCTCTGTCTCTCTCTGTATCAAAATTAAATAAAACATTAAAAAAATTAAAAAAAAAAAGAAATGTGCAATTCTAACAAGCCTCCTAAATGATTCCTGCCTGTGGCAGAAGGTGCAACATAGAGCATTAAAACTTGCCTGGAATGGAGAGCAAGAGAAGACAATGAATGGTAGAAGCTCAAGAGTCAGACACTAATATCCTGTTCTCATTTCCTCCCAATTCCAGCACCTTTCATTGAGTGGAACTAAGCCACTCTGTATTAATACTGAAGAAAGCTTTTGAAAGTATTTAATTTGTAGATTGAGAGAGCTGTACTTGTGAAAGGTGGATATGACTTATGAGTCAATGAATAATACCGTTACTACAAAAATACCGTTGGCTATGTACATATATTTAAGTTTGGGGGATAGCCTAAAATCAGGGAAAGTAAGGCTATCAGCAGACAGTCACTTTGTAGCTCCTTGATCTTGCTGAGTTTTCCATGTAACTTATGAATTTGAGATAATGAATTCATTTTCCAGAAAATAAAATCTTAAAATTTTGATTACTATAATCCAGTTGTATATTAAAAGGTATTTTCTTATTTTTTACCAAGGATTTCCCAACAACTCAGAAATAAATGGCCTAAAATTAAAGATTAAGTACTTTTTATAAAATACCCATTTGCTTAGCATACACTTAACCTACTAGATTGTAGAGCAGTGCTGGAGCTGGATATTCTGCCTTGTTAGCCACTGTACAACTAGGACTGGGTGCTGTACCTAGCATATAAGTGATTCAAATAATATTTGGTGATGAAATTAAGGCCATATCTATTGTTAAAAATTCTCCATATATGAGGAGCAGCATGTGGATGGCTCAGTTGGTTAAGCATCTGACTTTGACTCAGGTCATAACCTTGTGGTCCGTGAGTTTGAACCCCACATCAAGCTCTTTGCTGTCATCATGGAGCCCATTTAAGATCTTCTGCCCCACTCTCTCTCTGTCCCTCCCCTGCCAAGCTCTCTCCCTCTCTCTCAAACAAACATTTAAAAAATTCTCCCAATATGAAAAGTTGAAGAAAAATTCACTTCTAGTTGGAATCGTGCAGAACAATAAAAGCAGTAGGAGAAACAATCTAGTACCTTCAAACATAGAAATATAAAATACATTTACAGTTTCTATGGCATTTATCCTGTATAAGAAAAATACAGACATTCTAATCATCCATTTAGATGTGAAAATTCCTGATTCTTGACCCCTTCATCAAATACCTGAAAGCCCAAATTAGAAGCTGGACTAGTTAGTGCTTTCTAGCCTTATGTAAGTTATGTAATTAACATTAGCTACATTAATAATGTAACTCTCACGTATTCAGCTAGCAAAATACATATCTATCTATGGCTATATTAGAAGTGAAGATTATTTAAAGAAGACCATGTGATTGTATGACCAACAGATTCCAATTTGACAGTCTCTAAGCTTGAAACGTACTCTGCTTTTTGTTAACTTATTTCTTTGCTCTTCTTTTATTATTATTATTTGGGAAATGATGACAAGTTAATGAAATTTCATATGTTAACCTGACAATACGAGTTTTTCACAGCAGATATAGCAGTGACTGGCCCAACTCTGGTTCTTGATTATCACTTACTTAATGGCTGTATGTATGACCTTATATGAGTCAAGATCCAGTCAGGAGAGAGAACACCAGTAGCTTGAATGTATGCACATTTCAGGGTAGGTTCTGTAGGTAAGTTGCCCTAATTTAGCTTCTGACCCCATCACTTAAAAGCTATGTTCTTTCAAAACAATTTTGAAATTATATCTACTATTATTCATTGATTCACAATTTTCCCATTATGTACCATGCCCCTGGCATTATAGAACTTATGGTTTAGCAAAGAGATAGCGGCAACTGAACAATCACAATAAAATAGTGTAAAGACCAGGAATAGGAATGGGCAACAACTAAACTCAACAAGGTCTCAGAAGATGTCTTCCAAGGAGTAGAAACGTAAGACCTGAGCAGGCCAGCCAGGTAAAGAGTGCAGGGAAGATGGGCACTCCATTTAATTTAATATTAAATTAAAAATTGACAAGCAAAAGGTTTGACAACTTTTTGGTGGCAATGTGAAAGCTAGCATTCAAGGAACATATTAAAGATCTTCATATTGCACGGTGAGAATGATTAGTCCTATTTCTTTTTTAAAAATTTAATGTTTATTTATATGAGAGAGATAGAGGCAGAATGTGAGCAGGAGAGGGTCAGAGAGAGAGGGAGACACAGAATTCAAAGGAGGCTCCAGGCTCTGAGCTGTCAGAACAAAGCCCAACATGGGGCTCAAACTCATGGACCATGAGATCACGACCTGAGCCAAAGTTGGGCGCTTAACCAGCCACCCAGGTGTCCCTGTTTAGTCCTATTTCTTGAAAGAGGAAAATGTCATCTGTGGTTTTTGTTGTTGTTGTTTTCAATCCTAGAGAACTCAGTGGAGTTCGGAGTAGATCCTCAAAGCTAAATATATAATTGTCGGAAAGTAGAGTTCTATAGTCTTATATTATAATAGCTTAGGGTATGTCTGGGTAAGATTAGTATTTATCACATGAGGTCTAAATAATCATGGAGATTATTTACAATTTTTATATCTTCTTGTTGAACTGTTCCCTTTACTATTATGTAGTGTTCTTCTTTATTTCTTGTTATGGTCTTTGTTTTAATGTCTATTTTGTCCAGTTAAGTATTGCTTCTCCAGTTTTCTTTTGACACCATTTGCATTATAAATATTTCTCCATCCCTCACTCTCAATCTACAGATGTCTTTAGGACTGAAATGAGTCTCTTGTAGGCTGCAAGTAGGTGGGTCTTATTTCTTTATCCACTCTGTCATCCTGTGTCTTTTGATTGCAGCATTTAGTCCATTTACATTCAAAGTAATTATTGATAGATATGTATTTATTGTCATTTTATTACTTGTTTGGGGGCATGGATATTACATACTGGGACAGAGATTACAAAATGTGAAAGGAAGTAAACTGTGTTCTATTAATCTAGGTAATAACAATCCCATTTATTTATTTGTATCTATCTCTACATATATACATGATATACATTCAAATCCTGTATATGAGTAGCTTTGCATTCCTGCACACAACAATTATAAAGTTGCATCATGTATTTTTCCCTCTTGGTCCTTGGTTTTGACTGCTAGAGAGATCAAAGAGCTATTGCTATGAATGTCTTGGCAGAATTATCATTGTAGTGTGAAATGAATGTTGACATTCATGACTTTACAATTAAAATAACAATTACAAGGTATAAATTTAATTTTTTTATTTAGTTTTCACACATGGTATTTGTTGCATAAAATACTATTAGCCAGGACCCCTAGATCTCTTCATTTAATTCCAGATCTGCTTTTAATGATCTCTTATCCTCTGACCTAATTAGTCATATGTTGTCCTAGACCATTATTACTTTATACAATACATATGGTATTAACAACATGGCATTAAATGGCATTGTTACTTGTTTTGTAGTTGGCATTAAATACATATCTATCAATAATTACTTTGAATATAAATGGACTAAATGCTCCAATCAAAAGATACAGGATGGCAGAGTAGATAAAAAAAAATAAGGCCCATTTACCTGCAGCTTACAAGAGACTAATTTCAGACCTAAAGACAGCCTACAAGAGACTCATTTCACACACACACACACACACACACACACACACACACACACACACAAATCGGTGTCAAAATAAAACTGGAGAAACAGTACTTATACTGGACAAAATAGATATTAAAACAAAGACTGTAACAAGAGATTAAAAAAAACAGTACAAAATAATAAAGGGAACAATTCAACAAGAAAATATAAAAATTGTAAATATTTATGCACCCAAAATGGAAGCACCCAAATACATAAAACAGTTAATAAGAAGCATAAAAAATAATCAATAGTAATACAATAATAGAAAAGGAAATTTAACACCTCACTTATATCAACAGACAGATCATTCAATCAGAAAACCCACAAGGGAACAGTGACTTTGAATGACACATAAGACCAGATGGAGTTAGCAGAACATTCCACCATAAACAGCAGATACACATTCTTTCCTTTTCTCTTTTTTAAACTTTATTTATTTATATTGAGAGAGAGAAAGAGTGTAAGAGAACACCTTCAAGAGAGGCAGAGAGAGAAAGGGGGGAAATAGGAGGAGAGAGAGACTCCTAAGCAGGCTCTGCATGGTAAAAAAGCCTGATGGGTAGCTTGAACTCAAAAACTGTGGGATCATGACCTGAGTTGAAATCAAGAGTTAGAAGCTTAACCCACTGAGCTACACAGGTGCCCTACATTCTTTTTAAGTGAACATGGAATATTCTCCCAAATAGATCACATATTAGGCTACAAAACAAATCTCAACAAATCCAAAAAGATCAAAGTCATACCGTGCACCTTTTCTGACCACAACACTATGAAACTAGAAGTCAACCACAAGAAAAAAATCTGGAAAGACCACAAACACATGGAGGTTAAGTAACATGTAGCAAACAATGAATGGGTCAACCAAGAAATCAAAAAAAGAAATCAAAGAGTACATGGAATAAAATGAAAATGAAAACACAGTGATTCAAAAACTTTGGGATGCAGCAGAAGTGGTTCTAAGAAGGAAGTTTATAGCAATACACACCTACCATCAAAGCAAGAAAAATATCAAATAAATAACTTAACCTTATACCTAAAGGAGCTAGAAAAAAACCCTACAAATAAAATTCAAAACCAGTAGAAGGAAGAAAATAATAAAAATTAGAGCAGAAAAAAAAGTTTTTAAAAACCCAAAAATGACAAACCAAAAAGCAATAAAGCAAATCAATGACACCAAAAGCTTGTTTATAAAAAAGATTTTAAAAAATGATAAATCTCTAGCCGACTTATCCAGAGGGAAAAGAAAGGACTCAAATAAACAAAGTCACAAAAGAGAAATAACAACTAATACCACAGAAATACAAACAATTGTAAGAGAATATTATGAAAAATTACATACCAACAAATTAGACTACCTAGAAGAGATGGATGAATTCCTGGAAACACAGAACCTACTAAAACAGAAGCAGGAAGAAAGAGAATATTTGAACAGACCAATTCCCAGCAAAGGGATTGAATCAATACTCAAAAAACTCCCACCACACAAAAGTCCAGGACCAGATGCTTATCAGGAGAATTCTACCAAATTCTACCAATACCTATTATTCTCAAACTATTCCAAAAATCAGAAGAGGAAAGAAAAATTCCAAATTCATTCTAAGAGGTCAGTATCATCCTGATTCCAAAACCAGATAAAAACACCACACACACACTTGCACATGGGCACACACACACATACACACATGGGCTATATAGGCCAATATCACTGATGAACATAAATGCAAAGGTCCTTAACAAAATACTAGCAAACACGATGCAACATTGCATTAAAAAAATCATTCACTGGGGTACCTGAATGACTCAGTTGGTTAAGACCCAACTTTAGCTCAGGTCATGATCTCTTGCTTCACAAGTTCCAGCCCCACATGGGGCTTTCTGCTGTCAGACCTGAGCCCACTTCACATCCTTTTTTCCCCTCTCTCTCTGCCCCTCTCCTGCATGTGTACTCTCTCTCTCTTTCTGTCTCTCTCTCAAAAATAAATAAACATTTAAAAAACTCATTCACCAGGTTCAGGTGGGATTTATTCCCAGGATGCAAGGGTGGTTCAATATTCACAAATCAATCAATCAGAGAAAGGATATATCACATCAAGCAGAGAAAGGATAAAAATCAAATGATCATTTCAATTGATGCAGAGAAGGCATTTAACAAAGTACAACATCTCTTCATGATAAAAACCCTCAACAAAGTAAGTTTAGAGGTAACATACCTCTACATAATAAAGGCCATATCATGAAAAACCCATAGCAAACATCATACTCAGTGGGGAAACTCAGAGCTTCCCCCTTAAGGAGGGGAGCAAGACGAGGATGTCTACTCTCCCCAGTTTTATTCAACACAGTACTGGAAGTCTTGGCACAGCAGTCAGACATAAAAAGAAATAAAAGACATCCAAACTGGTAAGAAAGAAGTAAAACTTTCACTATTTGCAGATGACATGACACTCTTTAGAAAACCTGAAGACTCCACCAAAAAACTACTGGGACTGGGGCGCCTGGGTGGCTCAGTCGGTTAAGCCTCCGACTTCGACTCAGGTCAGATCTCACGTTCCTGGGTTCAAGCCCCGCGTCAGGCTCTGTGCTGACTCTAGCTCAGAGCCTGGAGCCTGCTTCCGATTCTGTGTCTCCTTCTCTCTCTGCCCCTCCCCCTCTCATGCTCACTCTCTCTCTGTATCAAAAATAAATAAAATATTTAAAAAAAAAGTTTAAAAAAACCCTACTGGGACTAATTAATGCATTCAGTAAAGTTGCAGGATACAAGACCAAGAGGCATACTTAAGGTTAAAGCCTATGTTTCTGTCTGCTCCTTGCTTTCTTGCTTGGATGTGCAGCTATAGTATTCATACTGCCACCTTAAAAGCAGAAGGATTGAAAGAGTCCAAATCCTGATGGCACCACTGAGGCACTGCACAAAACTTGGGACCCTCCACCTCCAGATTTCTTATTATGTGAGATAAAGATCTTATTGTTCAGGCCGCTCCAGATGGTAATGCGCTGCTTCTAGATGAAAGCATTCTAACTGATACAAGGGAGAAGGAGAAGATCTTGGGTGATCATTAAAAGGCTATTGCCTTCAAGAGCACAAAATATCCTTAACAAATTCCCTAAGTATCAGTGATTATTCTTAATATTATATTTATATGACAGAAAATTTTTATTAACTATTTTCCATACCGGTTTTTAATATCTTGCTTTGCCATCCATAAATCATATATCCGTATTCCTCTATGGGCTTCTTTTTATGTTAGAAAATTTCAAGTACCATTGACACAGGTGTGAACTGCATAGGTCTACTTTTGAGAAATTTCTCTGTAAATATAATATACTACTATAAATGTATTTTCTCTTATGATTTTAATATTTTCCCCTAGATTACTTTGTATGTTGAGTATTGTAGGAATACAGCATATGATACATATAACATACAAAATATGTGTTAATTGACTGTTTATGTTATGTGTAAGGCTTCCGGTCGGTAGTAGGCTATTAGTTTTCGGGGGGGGGGGGTCAATGCTCCCAACCCCTTGTTCAGGGGTCAGGTAGTTGTATGTGCTTCTCCTAGATATCAGGTTATAGTTTTCTTTCAGCACTCACCAAACATTTGTGTTTCTATGTGTGTGAGGGGAAGTTAGAAAATACGGGTTCAAATAAAATAATGAAAACATATAGTTCATGTGCACAAGGAATGCAGTCTTTTTTTAATTTTTAAAAATGTTTTATTTATTATTGAGACAGAGAGAAACAGAGCATGAGCAGAGGAGGGACAGAGAGAAAGGGAGACACAGAATCCAAAGCAGACTCCAGGCTCTGAGCTGTTAGCACAGAGCCCAACCTGGCTCTAACCCACGAACTATGAGATCAGGACCCGAGATGAAGTTGGACACTCAATCGAATGAGCCACCCAGGTCCCCTGCAATGCACATTCTAGTAGCAACTTGACATGTATATAAATAACCACAGACCATATAGTCAAGGTAAAAATTTGACCAAAAAGCTATGGTACCTGAAAGAAGGAGAGGTTCCAGGAATGCTTCACAATGGAGTTTAAATTGCATGATGGTTAGGATTTTTTTTCAATGGAATGGGGAAGAGTATGTTCCATAACTCTCTGTATTTATAATATATTTCCTTCTGCAAAGCATATATCCCTAGCTTGGAGACTGATTTTTCTGGAGTGAGGATCTCAAAATGGGACGTAGTCAGTTTGAGCTGTATCTTGAAGAACATAACAGAGCATCTGTAAACAGTTTTCATTTTTCTTCATTCTGTTTCTGTTCAACTGATCCAAGAAGTTGTTTTATCTGAGTTTTTGTCATATATCTTTTGCTGAATTTGGGTCCAACTTAGAAGAATGTTTAAATATATGTGTTTGTGGGGAATTTTAGTGGAAGAAGCAAGTCTACTTCCTTGTTTCTTAACATCAGACTATTTTTGTGAAGTTATTTGTTCTTAGTATCAGATCCTTTGTATTTCCTAAAATTCTTCATGCTCCCCTCCCCTGGAAATTGATATCCAAGACTAGAGTCACGTATTTAATCTCTCTAGCTATATTTGAAATTTTGTGAACACCAATGGTGTCAGGAGCTGTCACATATATTTAGCTATAGTTCCACTGTAGTTCGGCTCTCTAAGGCAAAAATATTTTCATTCAGGGGCTTCTGGTACTAAGCAGCCATTCATTTATTTATTGATTTAACACAAGATTTTTTAGCATACTTTGAACCAGGTAGTGTTTTAGGTCCTGAAGATATTAACAGTGGATTTAAAAACTAAAGTCCTTCTTCTCATGGAGACTAAATTCTAATGGTAGCTCTGATTAGCTTGAAAATAAACCAGCGATCAAATTCTTCTCAAACGTCATTTTTTCAAGAGAGCCTTCCCAGACATTTTTCAGGCTCTGTTCCCATATTACTCTGCTAGTCTACTGTTTTTTTCTCCCTGACAGCGATGATTTGCTCTTCCCTTTGTCTCTCTATCCCTATTTCTCTTCTCCCCAGTCCCCTCAATAAGCTGTGAGCTAGAAGGCTAGGACCAATATTTTATCATCTTTGATTTAAAATAAAATATATTCAACAGATCTTTATAAGTGAATGAATGAATGCAGCTAATATTTGGTAATCACTATGTTTGTGAAAACTTTAGGGGCCACCTCACCAAAATTTCTTTCTCAATGTGTCATGGAAATTCAGTGTGTATGGATTTCTTACCATATGAACCAAAATTGATATTCCATAACACAGCATGGAGCTTTGATGGTACATGTTTAATTGACAATCAGCAGTTTAAAAAATGCCTTATCTTGAACTTCTGGGCCATAAAATATGTGTCTTTTAAAAATCATTGTAGGGAAATGTAGGGAATGGCTCCAAATGTTTCAGAAGACCAGCTCACTAACCTAAGAGTTTCCAGAACTTAATGTTAAAATGTATTAGTTAACTTTGGTCATGCAACACCATACTTTTCTTTTATTCTACTTTGATATCGGAATCCGCAGAGGTGTATACAAGGAAGCTGCTTCCCAGAAATGACATTAAAATTGAGTTGTGGGTGCCTGGGCGGCTCAGTCTCTTGTGCATCTGACTCTTGATTTTGGCTCAGGTCATGATCCCAGGGTTGTGGGATCAAGCCCTGTGTCAGAAGTGTGGAGGCTGCTGAGTTAGGATTCTGTGTCGCTCTGCCCCTCTTCCTCACTCACATGTGTGCCCTCTTTCAAATAAAAAAAAAAAATTGAGTTGTAAAGGAAGGTGGTAGTTGAACAATCTACTTCACTTTCACCATGCCTAATACATTGGGGGAAAATAACTATTAGAACTTTAGTAGCAACAAACTACAAGGTCAATACCTGCCTCAGGTAGAGTCAGCTGTAACCAAGTTCACTGTGTCAAGGCTGTAGTCAGTCTAGGAAAAACTGATTTCACTTCAGAAGATAAATGAGAAGTGAATACATTTTGCCTTCATGTTATATATATAGGGTTTCCTTAGAAAGTGCAAAGTATCACCAAAGATGTCATTTGGTGACTTATAAAATACCAGAGGCTTTAGAAAATTCTCCTACATATTACCTCATTTAATCTTTACAATTCTGTAAAGAAGGTATTTTACTGACATTTTGCAAGTTGGAAAATGAGGCATCAATAAGTTGTGTGATATACTTAAGTTCACATGCAGCTACCAAGTGGCAGTACCAGAGTGAAAGTCCAAAGTTCCAAGGTTGCCTCAGTGAGGTCATTTAACATAAAGGGAGGCATTTTAGAAGCCATAGTAAATACCAAAAATCAGTTCTGACAATATACTATGCTGATACACATGCTGGGTGAGACTGTAACTTTTTTGTGTGGAAGTGATTTTCTTCTGTGAAACTACCAGCAAATGGGTGTGAAGAAAGGTAGACTGCTTTAAGGAAATAGTTAAGGGGAGGGGATTAAAGAGAAAAGAGGAAACAAGAAAGAATTTCCTATTCTTTGAGGAATGTAAGCTTCTCACTAACTTTACATACACTGTATTAGTGCTGGTATAGTGTAGGAAAAATATTTCAGCAACAAATTTTAACACTATTCAATATTCATGGGGCTGATTTTGCAATCCACTCTATTTCTCATTACCATTTCAAGGGTTTTAAAAATAAACATTTATTGTAATTAAGCTACAATTATTATATTGCTATTGTTCAGTTATAAGTCCAGAATCCAAATCAGGGTTAATTCTTAGATATTTCAAAGAAAAATCTTTTTAAGTAGGCTTCATGCCCTACACTCGAATTCACAACCCTGAGATCAAGACCTGAGCTGAGATCAAGAGTTGGATGCTTAATACACTGAGCCACCCAGGCGTCTCTACTTCAAAGAAATCTGTATTCACAATTTACAACACTCATAATTTAATAACTTATTTCTATTATCTCTAAAAATTATTAGAGCTAGACAAATGCTTACCATTAAAATGCTTCAAGTTTTCTCATCTATAACATGAGGGAGTTAAAGAAATAATTCTGAAATCTGGCTGATGATCAAAAAAAAATTGGGAGCTTTTGTTTTTAATAATTAAAAAAACTTTTGAATGGTTTTATATTTACAGCAAACTTGATGATATAGTCCAGAGAGGCCCGCCACCCCACACCCACTTCCCCTTATTAACATCATATTTTCATACGGTACATTTGTTATCATTAATGAACCAGTACTAACACATGATTATTAACTACACTCTGTACTTTATTCAGATTTTCTTACTTTTTTATCTTATGTCCTTTTTCTGTTCCAGAACCCCATCCAGGTTACATCACATTAACTCATAATGTTTCCTTAGGCTCCTCTCTGCTGTCATAGATTTTTAGACTTTATATTTCATGAGAAATACTGGCCAGGTATTTTGTACAAGGTCCTTCAACTGGAAATTAGCCGATGCTTTTTTCATAATTAGACTTGAGCTTTGGGTTTGGGGGAAGAAGATGGGCCATTTTCTAAAATACACATTTTTGTACTTGTTTCTAATTTGGTGGTTCTGGAGTGGGACCTCAGACTTTAAAACTGTTCAAAATCGCCTCAGGGTTCAATCATTGATTACACTGTCTCTTCTGGTAGGTGCTATTTGCTATGTCTAATAGCCACCTGACTTGAGTTAAGGATTAGGGTTTGAGGAACTAATCTTTCTGCAATTCGCAAAAATCTTTAGTTATTATTTATTTCTTTTTGATATTCTTGCCTTTCTTTTCTTCTGAAACTCTATATGTATCATTGAGTTAACACATTCTCCAGGTCTCTTAACTTTTGCGTGCGTGTGTGTGTTTCTCTCCTCCATCCTGAAGGAATTTCTCAGAATGATCTTAAGATTTACTAATTTCTCTTCACAAATGTGAAGAATTTATTCCATAGAGTGAATTTTTAAGATTTCCACTTTCTTTATGTTCACACTTTTCTTGAGATAGGTTTTTGCTTTATTATTTCAAAAGAAATTTTTTTTAAATTTTATTTTATGTTTTTTATTAATTTTTGAGAGACAGAGAAAGAGGAAGATACAGAATCTGAAGCAGGCTCCAGGCTCTGAGCTAGCTGTCAGCACAGAGCATGACGCGGGGCTCGAACCCACAAACCATGAGATCATGACCTGAGCTGAAGCTGGATGCTTAACCTACTGAGCCACCCAGGTGCCCCCAAAAGAAATTATTTAATTTTGATTTTTAATAGATTTATTCCTTCATTAAGTGTGTTTTAAAGTCTTTGTCAAATAGCTCCATTATTTTTATTTACAGAGGTGTAAGGGTGGCTCAGTCACTTAAGCGTTTGACTTCAGCTCAGGTCATGATCTCATGGTTTGTGAGTTTGAGCCCCACGTTGGGCTCTGTGCTGACAGAGGCTGGAGGCTGCTTAGGATTCTATGTCTCTCTCTCTCTCTCTGTCCCTCCCTTCCTCATGCTCTGTCTCTGTTTCAAAAATAAACAAACATTTAAATAATTTATTTACAAAGAATTCAAGCTTGGGACACTATAGCTTTTAGTTGCTCTTCTTAACATTAAAGTTCTTTGTGTGTATTTGGATTTTAGGATACATTTCATTTTAAACGGAGAGGATTTTTTTTTCTTGCCTAATCATTTTCAGTGCCTACAACTGCCTTCACCTGGCACTCCTGAGCTACCAATCCAGAACCAAGTTAAATAACAGCATTTTAAGGCTTCTGCTATGAGTAAATATTGGGAACATCAAAAGTCCAGCCACTAAAGTCAGTTAGTAACTTGATTGGATTCCTATGTTTGAGTTTTCAGATGTCCATACCGTCACTGTTTTCTATGTAGCTAGGTTTCTAAGCCTTTTTATTTAGACTTTGTTCACATGTGTGGGAGTCCTGGCCCACTCCTGGTTTCAAGGAGTGAATCTGGCTTTATCCTCTTCCTGTACAGAGTACTGAATTAGTTATCAAGTGCTGTATAACACAGTACCACAAACTTAGTAGGCTAAAACAACTAGTAGTAGTAGTAGTAGTAGTAGGCAATAACTCAGGGGTCTGAGTAGGGTTGCCTGGGTGGACCAGGGGTTTCTCAAGGTTATGTGCTAGGTGTCGGCCAGGCTGCTTCTGATCCGGCAAGTATATATGTTAAAGTTAATTCCGTTCTTGGCAGAATTCATTTTTCAACAGCTACGTGACTGAAGACAACTCATTGAGAGCTTTTGGTTCATGCCACTCTCAGATCCTAGAAGCTGCCTATAGGTCTTTGCCATGAGGACCTCCCCAACATGGCTGATCATTTCATCAAGCCTGCAAGGAGAGTCTCTCTACTTAGTGAGTACCGAGGTCCTCTTTGAAGGGCTTTCACCTGATATCCTTAAAGTCACACATTCCCAGGATAATCTCTTTTAACTCAACATCCTCCAGATTTGGGGTCCTAACATAAGAAAATTTCCTTTAGCTTTGTCATATTCTAACAGCTAGAAGCAAGACAAAGTCCTAACCACACACAAATGGAGGGGGTTATAGAAAGCATGATGGCAGGAGGTGAGAATGAAGGGGTTACCCTGGGGTCTGTCTGTTACAAGCACCTTTAGTCCAAAGACCACTATCTGTGTCTGGTCCCAGAAGTCACAACCCTTGGCCCTGGCTTGGATCCCTGTTTTGCTTTTCTGTCCTATTTCTAGTTCAAGAGGATGTTTACCTTGTTTCTTAATCCCTCCATATCTACTTGGTATGTTTTTCCCTTTTATATTATATCAGTCATTAATTTTTGTGTGAATCACAGGTTATGTAAAAGCATAAACTTAGAAAGCCATTTTACTCTATCTATGTTTTGTAAAAATTTCTACCTGAGCAGGGTTAGAACAGGTTTCTGAAGCTCCATATGTTTTAATGGTAAGGAAGTATTTAACAAAATGGTTTTGGGAAGAAGGTCTTGTAGACAGGATTATTTATGGTATGAAAGTATAAGCAATTGGTAAATAAAACTAGGTGCAGCTAGCCATTACATTTTAAAAACAATTTTAAAAGGAATTTGTGTCTGCTTTACAGTAAGAACCTCAACTTCTAATTATACCCTGGAAAGATCTACGCAGGCTTGATGTCCTCACATTATAGAAATATGTTGTCACTGAAGTAGGTTTTTTTTCTACCTGGCTTGCCCTTTTTTGTGCAATATTACTTCAGACAGTTTATTTACTACAACATAGTCCTTTGCTACACAAAAGTAAGGAAAGCAGTGAATGAAAAACAAGGCAAGAATAGAGATACTCAAAACAGGATTCCAAATATAAAGTAAAATATGCAAAGGTAACATAATATGTCTGAACACTAGGGCCAAAGTCTTCGGTGTTTGTTGTTTTTCATTGACACAGAAATCTACTTTCTTTGTAGACCTTGCAAGGGTCGGGCTTAGGGCTAATACTTAAGACAAGCATATACTTAACAGTTTTATTTGAGAGCCAAAGTCTGAGAAAGTGACTACCAAGCACTATAATCTCAAGAGAACCATATGAAATGAGTCACATATAATTGCTTATACCAATCTGCAAAGGCAAGTCCCTTATTTCTTTTCTGAAAACAATACAATTAATTTTTTATATGAAAAGGCAGAGGGTGTAATCCTAAAAAAAATAATAATAGATTCTGGGGGTCTTTAACCTTCCGAATAAATGCAAGTCGACTATGCAGGTTAATTCATGTTTACTTTGGGAAGTACACAGACCATGGTACTAGGGTGACAGAATAAAGGTTAGGAAACTTTGAGATTTTAGAATTATGTTTGATGGTTCTGAGAGCTGCTATAAAGGTGATAAGAAAAAGATATGGATGAAGATTAGCATCCATAAAAGTATAAAGCGGATATGGTAAACATGACAGTTCTTCTGAAAGAACTGGTTGGTAGTTCCTGGAGCTCATGATGTATTCAGGTCAAATAAATTATGGTGCTATAAGTGCAATATATGATAAAACTCTTTAGTTCCGGGAGGCATTATAGGCTAACTACAGAAAGGCTGTAGGAAGTAACACCTGCAAAATCGGTGGGAAAGGAAGCTATTGTGGACACAGTCTTACCTGTGATGCCATTCAGCACCAGCTTCCTCCCCTTTAAAACCTTGGCTGGATCACTGAGACTCAATATCAGGCTATATAAGAATCCAGTATGGCAAAGTTCCCAGTTCTCAAAGGCCAAAGGCCAAAAGATTTGCTACGTCCGTAAGTTTTCTACCACTAACTCTGAACAGTGTTCATTGTGAAGTTTTGGAAATTATTTAAGATTTAACATAAAGGGCACTAGATTAGAGAGCAAAGTTTCATTGATGACATTTTCTAAGCATGAAAATAAATATTGCTTTAGAAGAACATATAAAATAAGCTAGTGATGTCTACTATCATGTAATCAAAATGATTACAAACATAAGCTTTTTTGGCTTGTCTTTTATATGAGCTATTCTTTTAGACAATTAAAAAAAATCTTTTGATGAGAATCTGTAAGTTGTCAGGTGATCTAGCCATCTCCATTATTTCCACAGTTCCAGAAAACCCTCTTTGTTCCTCCAAGCCTTCTTCTCTGTTACAATTTGGGCCATAGTTTAACATTTTCTAACTTAGTCTATAATGCATAAAATCAAATTATGATGAAACTGAAAAAACATTTTGCACACATTAAAAATTATGAAAAATAAAATTAACTAATTTGCACACATAAAAACATGGAGCATGGCACATAAGTATAGAGCAGACAATTGAAACTGAAAGCAAGATGTTTGGAAGGTAATAAGAAAGGAAGAAAAAGGAAAAAGTAAAGAACAAAAAGGAAAAAGTGGAGAAATGATGGTGTGCTTTTTTTTCTTACAGACTTTGTGTATGATCTTCATTCTGTATGCTCTCAGGCTTAGTGTTTTTATAACTATAATTCAGAGTCCACAGAAAACAGGAATTAAAATAATGGCAAAAATTTAAAATTGGATATATGGGAAGTCACATCCCTTTTATCACAAAGCATCTTTGTACTATGCTTGCTTATTGAGCAGTTGTTCTGGGGTAAAAGACTAGACACAGCAATACACAGGAAAATAATCCACACAAAATATACAGTAATGCATTTTCTTTCCAAAAGTCTGACAAAAATCTCACCTGGTGTTCAGTTTTATACTTTTATTAAGCTAAGCAATGTGACACAAAATTTAGAAAGGTTTTCATAAAATAAAAGTTATAATTTTTGCTTAATTTCTAAAGAGTTTTTTTAACCAAGAGTTTACATACGTATTATCAATACACCAGCTTGCAATTGCTTGAACAATGGCGTGAAGCTTGATACCTGAGGGTACAGAGCTATTAAAGTAATGCTTAAGTTCTCTTATGTCAGGGTTTAAATATGTAACGTTTGTGCGCAGTGGCAGCGTTTTAGCTTCTGGAGTTTCTGCTTGACATGATTTTTGCTTTTCTGAAAGATGTAGCATAAACAATTCTGCTCACGTCGTATATGTATTTATTGAATACAATGCTAATCAGGCTTAGAGAAAAATTGAACAACATTGTTAGGTCTTCCTGATTCCCAGGAAGCTCACAATCTACCATCAGACTCTTAAAGGAGCTTGGCCTTTCGGGTCTGAGGCGCCGCCGCAGGAAGGCTGCTCCAGTAGGCCTGGGTACTCAAACTTGCTTCCTGGCCGGAACGCCAACTTGGCAAATATCTGCTGCTGGCAAACAGATTAGTAAGGATAACGTCGCCACAGACTCAACCAAGCAAAGCATAAATGGCCCTTTCAGCTCGAGCCTGCAAGAAGGGATGTTACTGAGCCCAGCAACCCAAAATACTTTTTCCGGGATCCCGAAACTCGAGTGTTTGTTTTAACGCTTTCGGATTCACGAGGCAGGTGCCTAACTCTTCTCCCTCGATTTCTTTCGCGTATCCCCTCTACCTCCTTGCCTAAGTTCAACTTTTTAATGGGTGGAGGAGGAGCGAAGGAGGCTAGGAGGCTGGGAAGGTGAGAGAAGTGGCGCTACCACCACGCAGATTCCCGCCGCGCTAGCGTGATGCGGGGGGAGAAAAAGGCGGGCACGGAGACCAGAGGGGTGGTGGCAGAAAGGGCACAAGGCACGCCTTGCAGGGGGAACAGGAGGCGGGGCCACGTGCCAGTCCCAGGGTTCCCAGCTCGAGCGCAAGCGAAGGGCTACCGCGCGTTCCGGCTGGCCAGCCGACAGCAGCTCCGCGGGCGAGCATCCCAGTCCCAGGACCTGCCCCTCGCCCAGACCGCGAGGGCGTGGCAAGAAGGCGCGTCCGCATCCATGCCCCAGCCCCGGGAGCACCAGGCGTTCGCAGACCCAGGCGTGTGATGAGGGGCTGAGCGCGTGGCACCCGCGTAGTGCCCCGCTGAGCCGGACGCGGGACGAGAAAAGCGCGCTCCAGCTCGTCTAGCAGTGCGCTGGGCGGGGCGCGGCTGGGGTGGGGGCGGCCACCCGCGGGGAGCAGCGGTGGAGCAGGCGCGCTGCGGCCCCGAGGGAGGGCACCGTTAAAGCTTGCCATCAATCGTGAGCCCAGAGAGTCCGTCCTAAGCTAACACACTAACGCTTACAGCCTCCCTCACGCCCCCAAACCACCGAAGGCGGCGACACCTGATCTAGCGCACAAACACGGGTCCCTTCTGTCCCCGGATACAATTACGTGGCAAACACACACTCAAACTCACGCGCAGCAGCCAAGAGCCGAGGTAAGTAGAGGCACCACGCCGTTTCAGCCGGCGGAAGGGGGGCGGGTGGGAGGAGGAGATGGGCGTCGTTTGCTCCCCGAGGTGAGTGCTTAGCGAATGGCTACAATCCAGGGGCGGGGGAGGGGGGAAGGGGGCTAGGGATTGGAAGGTGCAGATGGGGTTGGGCTGAACAAAATAGGAGTGGGGGGAGTGAGGTTGGCGGAGTACGGAGAAAGGTCAAGGTTGTGGGGCTGTGAAAGAGATCTTTCCCAGCTACCCTCGATCGCTCCCGTTCTCCTTTCCTTTCCCATATGGCACCGGTTTGAGGGTCTTCTCGAATTCGTGTGTGAACTTGGAGAGGGAGGGGAAGAGAGAACACCGCGCGAATCTGGCGTAGGATCTTGCACTTGACCCTGGAGGAATGGGCATCAGGGAGTCCCAAGACCCAAGCCGCCGCGGGCGGGGATGCGGTCCAGGAGGTTTCGGACCTCTCCCAACAGTCTTCTATTTCGTCCTCTCCCTAAAGGGGAACTTGATGTGTTGGGGGAGGGGAGTGTCTCTCGGAGCTGCGCGCTCACACGCTCGCTCACACTCTTTGAACCTTTGAGCTTCTGCCGGAGCCCGCGTGCCCGCGCGACCCCTAGGAATGTACAGTGGCGGCAGGGCTGCGCGCCGTTTCCCGCGCGGTTGGGGGAACCATGCGGGGTGCCCTCGCATTCGAGAAGCCTGTGCAGGGTGCTGAGGTTGGAGAGGAGTTGAGAGAAGGACGCGCTGCAGGAAGTAGGGCGCCTTTCTCGGGCTGGAGGAGCGGCGAGGCGGCCTGGGATGCGTGATTAGGGGTTGTATGAGGCGAAGCGCATCGGCAGGCGCAAGTCTGTGCCGCGCGACGGGGCAGAAGGACAGCCAGAGGCGGCGAAGGGCGTCGCGAATCTGTATGTGTAAACTCACTTGTTTAATTTCAGGTGTATAAAGTTGCGTACGGTGAATGTACTCCTCTGCAGCACTTCCTTGGGGAAAGAACCGCCTGTGTATCTGTACCTGAACCGCTGGTTCCCATCACCTTAAAGCAAACCAGGGCACCGGGAGGGGACAAGGTGGGAGAACTTCTGGTGTCCCGAAGACTGACTCTTTGCAAGGCCAGATAGGGTTAAGTAGCCATTCTTAAGAAGCAGAGGGCGAATCACAGGAGGACGGCGGAGGGCGGCGTTCTTAACCTGGTTTGACCCCGGGTCACCTCTGTCGTGAGTCAGTGTTAGTAATGGGGACAGCCTTTTATTTAAGGTCGGTTCCACCTAGAAAAGATCAAACAACAAACAAACAACACTACTCTAAAAGCCTCAGTCCCCTCAGGCTGTCACCTTTGTACAATGAATTTTTCAAGATTATGGCCTGAAGCTGTGGCTGTTTGACTCTACGACAAACTTTACCTTTTCTGGTAGTTTCATGGTCCAAAAAAGGTCTCCACTCAGAATTGTTGTTCTTTATATCCTTGAGGGAGTGGGGGGGAGACGGAGACTGCCATTTGTAGGAAAGAAAGTCCTTTTAAACTGGTATTCTAATCGTATTAGAATTAATCACACTTTGTTCTCTGGAGATTTTTAAATTAATTGAAGAGTCATGCACCTCAGTGTTATATGGTAAGGGAATCCAGAACTTTGTTAACTGAGTAAATTCATAAATCAGCAGGGTTTTTTGTTGTTGTTTTCAATCCCAGAGTGGATATAATTTTCTCCTATGAAAACTATCTCCTGGTTGTTAGTTTGAAGTTTTGCTTTAGGAACAGAACTCTGCTCAGCAACTATTCTAGATAATTCCAGTGGTAAATAAATACTCTAGTATTGCTTGATTTGCCTGCCACCCACAAAATAAAATTGACACCTAGTGTTGTGTGATGTAGTGCCATAGGACTGTTTAAAAATGACAGTGAAGCGAAGTGCCTTGACATTTGGTAAAAGCTGAATAGTATATTAGTAGCTGGGCATAACTGAGTAGAAACAATACTTCTGACTTTTTCTGACTAATACTACCGTAGAGATTTAAACTCTTCTTAAGTCTATAATTTCCAGAGCTTTATGCTTGTTGTATTAATACTAGATACACTTATTAGGATAAGTAAATGGGTGGAGTAAAGAAAGATATTCACAACAAATAAAATATATTGCTTACGTAAAGAGTTTGACAGTTAACGTATAATTTGAATTACTTAAAACATTTCAAGGTACCTTATCAGCTTAATTACCATTTAAATATTGATAACAGAGGAAGAAAATAACCACATTCCTAATTCTCAAACTCCTTTTCAAAGTTATTTTTCAGCAGTATTGATTTGATGCTGGTTGATTCACAGTAAATTTTCAGAATATACTAGGAGAATAAGAACTTTTGTTTTTAGAATATATAATAATATGTAATTTATTGATATTGATACCATCTGGGTAGTTGCTTATTTAGATAAGTGCATTTTCTCATAGCTGACCCCTCACGTGATTAATTACTGAAATTTAAAAACTCAGTTATTAAAACAAAAAACTAATTTCTAAATCTTACACTCTTACTTGCTTCCCTGGAGTTAAGTTACTTTTTCTGTTGGGTTGTTTTTATGAGCATGAATTCATAAAGAATTGAATAGTGCTATTCGTTGAGGTGTATAGAGCTGTTTTTGTTTATAGTGAATGTCTTGGTCTGCCCCACTGAAATACTAGATTGGAGACAGAAGTACTATTCTTCCTTTTATGGTTTTTCTGGGTCCTCTTTCTGTTATCAGCTATCACTTTCTCCTGTCAGGCTGTGAGCGAGTCCTATCTGCTTGCTGCTGTACTATCTGTTGTCTTTTTTCTGTGAAATGGTGTGGGCTATTGCCTGAGTATAAAGCCTGTGGCCTTTGTGACAGATGCTTGCTGTTCTGATGCTTTACTTCTGGGCTGGATTGTAAGCTGTCTGGCTGAGGTTCCTAGAAGGATGGCCTCTACATAAATGGTTTTAATGTTGTTGTTGTTTATAGAATGTTTTGTGCGTGAGATCTTAAGAAGAATGGCTTAGTTTCAGACAGTTCAGTCTTGTGAAAAATCTTTGCTTTTCCGAGAAATTGAAGTAGCCCTTAAAAAAGTTAGATGAACATCTGACTCTTGGATTTGGCTCAGGTCATGGTCTCACGGTTTGTAGGATTGAGTCACACATTAGGCTGTACACAGCATCAGGCAGTGCAGAGCTTACTTGGGAATCTCCCCCGCCCCCCCCCCGCCCTGTTCCCTCTTTCTCTCTCAAAATAAATAAATAAGCTTTTTAAAAAAAGTTTACTTTTCTTATGGTAGGCCCAGATTGTTTTTGCTTAGGAATATGAATACAGTGATATTTTTCATACCTCGTTCTGCCATTGAAACTAGCTAACCATATATAATATTGGTAATATTTTCCTATTCTGGAAACCAGGAATAAGAAGTGTGATTTGATAATCTTGATCACCATATGTGAAGCAAGTTAATCACTTTAATATTATTTTGCATTCCTACCTATGGAGGAACTACATAATCAAATCAGTTTAAGTAAATTAGTTTAATTTAGTCTTGACAACAGTAGTAATCAATACCTTCCCAATCTAAAGCATTTTACAAACATTCATTCTTCTGTTCAACAAGTATTTATTAAAAGCTTACTGTGCTCTTGTGCTTTGGGGATATACAGACACATAGAGCCTGGAAAGGCTCTGGGTGTAAAAGGGTCAGTTAGAAAGAAAACAAACTTGTTTCAATAAGTGCAAAATAGTGCTGTAAGGTCTATGAGTGCTGTGATAAAGATATGCAGAGTGCCCTGAACAGGCATTTAGAACTGAGCAGGACACTAGAGAGGCTTCATAGAGAAGGTGACATAAAAGTCAGTATAAATCAGGGGCAAGGTCATGAGGGGCTGTTTGCCATCATGAAAAATATGGACCATTTTCTTTTCAAGTCTGTTTCAAACCAAGGAATGATATGATGAAAAGACAGCTCTCACAGCCATGTAGAAGGGTGGATCTGAGGAATAAGAGATAGGAACAGCAATCTAGAAGGTATTGGAGTGATCTTGTGGAGGACCTTACCATAGTGGTTGCAGTGAGATGAAGAGAAGTGTTTGGTCACATAGATGTTAAGGTAGGAGGATCTCTAGGATTAGGTGAGCAATTACATGATGAGTGGCATAGAAGGATGGAAGAGAGACTTTAAAAGGTTAGAGGAACAAGGATGATAGAGTTCAGTTTTGGACGTGAAGAATATGAAGTACTTATAGAAAATCCAGTTCTGAGCAGAGAGGTCTTGACTGGATAGATCAGGTAAATAAATGGATGGATGGAAGGATGGATGGGTAGGTAGGTAGATAAATGGATGGATAGATGGATGGATGAATGCACTGATTTAACAGTTTCCAGTATATGGTGGTTGTACAAAAAAAAAAGTCAATAGGTCTTCTAGGGCAGATACAAAGAGTAAGACAGAGATAGAAACCTAGGGAGATCTTAAAGTTTAAGTTGGGTGAGAAACAGGGAGCCAGAAAGAATGAGAGGTACAGAGTGAAAGGCAGGAGGACACTTTGGAGAACAGCTTTTTAGGAGCTTAAGAAGAGATTAAGTTCAAGAAGTTAGATCAGGTATTAAAACAGAGGGGCACCAGACAGTTCTGATTCTGCCCCTGACTAGCTCTGTGACCTTAAACTTAAGAAGTTAGTTCTCACCTACAAGAAGTGTCGAAGTGCCTATACCATATGGCTTCTGTGAGGATCAGTTGAGTTGAAGTCTGGCAGGCTCCTTGCCTGGAAGCTTATTGGTTTGTGTTCAATAAATGCTGGCTGTTTTTTATGAAAAGCTCAACTTGGATTTGGTGATAGTTTGTAGAGACTATTGCTTTCACCAGTACTTGCTCTCAGGGTTTCAGGAAGGTAATTTAGGTATATTTCAGATGAAAACTTGATCACATTTACAGCCTTTGAGGAGGAAGCCGGTGGAATAGGGGTAATTGGAAATTTTGAAGGGAGCAGAGAGAGCCATTGGAAAGCATTGCTTGAGGAGAGGGTGGGAATTGCATCAAGAGCTCTGGAAAAGCCCCTGGGGTTCTCCTTACAGCCACACCTCTATGCCTGGAGGGTTCTGTGGCACACGGGTTGTTTTATAAAAGCCTCTGGTGATCAAATCATAGACATTTTAAATGTTTTGTTAAACTATTTAAGGTATTATAAGTGTTAGATAATCTAATAAGGACATGGATTATTCATTTTAAAAGGTTAAAAAAACAACAAAAAACAAGACATGTTACTAAAACTGAACAAAATATTTAATATCATGATTCAGAAGACATTTCTATATCTTATGGGCTCTGAAAAGTCAACACTATGGGAAGCAATTATTGACTTGTATAATGGACCGATTCACTAATTTTTTAAATAAAAATTAGATCTACTGTAGTAATATTTAAAAATATCTACTTTTTTCCTTAGGATTTTCTCTATTTGGATGAAGTAATGCTTTATATTTATCTAAATTATCTAAAATTGATTTCTATTTTAATATGTGTGTACATTTTTCACCCTGTAATTAGTGGGTATTTGGGGGAAATGTCTGCATGTATCAGCTGGTTTGGGAAGCAATCAACGTTTGAACATAATGCATATTATTTACTAATTGATTGTAAGGTACATTGGTGATTAGTTGGTTATAAATAATATTGATTTTTTTCCTTTTTAGATCGAATTAGTATATATGTTTCAATACACACTTACTGTTTGTCATTTGTCACTTGTTTATATACCACTTAGTGTACACATAGTTTTTAGAATTTCTAATAAATGCTTTTTACTGAAATGAAATAAGATGTTCAGTAGATTTTAATTTGTTAATTTTAATTTATTTTTATTTTTATTTTTATTTTTTTGAGAGGGGGGAAAGGGCAGAGGGAGAGAGAATCCTAAGCAGGCTCCACATATGGAGCCTCAGGAAGGGCTTGATCTCACAACTATGAGATCCATACCTGAGCTGAAATCAAAAGTCTGACACTCAAGCCACAGAGCCAGCGAGGTGCACTGTAAGTTCAATATTTTTAAGGTTAATTATTATATGTGTTGTTTTCATGTGTTTTATGTGTGTAGTTTTTAATCTCTGATTATGCTCTTTACCTGAAATTTTTTTTTAAACCAGCTCTCTGTATTTTGGAGTTGAATTTTGGTGCTTTTTGTTCACTGCACTAACTTGCTCACAGTGTATGGTCTCATTCTTGCAAACCATAATGGTCTGTGTAGTTCCATATTGTATATTCACCACCTCAGTTTTAGACTTCTGTATTGTCCTGCTCAGCACTGCCTTATGGAGATGACAAATGCCATGCTTGACTTGAACATGCATGCCATGCTTAGGTCAAGCATTTCTGAGTGCAGAGCCAAACAAAAATGGAACCTTTGAATTTATGAATGGTGGGGTATCCAGGACAGCATATCAGTTTCTACTCTTTGGCTGGAAATTTACATAAGTATGAAAGCATTCGGAAAGCATGTGTCATTAGGAACATTTCAGAGATACTGTGTGTTTTGCTCTTAGCCTTGTGCTATTTATCTGTAGTGTTAATAATCAAAACATTCCCTTTATTGATTGTATTTGCTTGGACTTAACTTAGTTAACAGAAATTCCAATTCACAAAAAAATTTTACATTATAACTGACTTGGTAAATATTTGCTTGAGTTTGGAATATTATTAATATGAAATATGTTTTAAATTAGTAAGCACTTTTCAATCTTAAAAAATTAATACTTGAAATATTTTCAAGATGCTGTCATAATTTTTTAGCTATTTCATTGGCTATAACTAGTTTTAATAAATAATAACTGTGACAGCCATAGGGCTGATTTTCCTCCCAAGTGAGATATTTTAGTTTAATAATATGTCCTCATGAAATGTTTTAATTTTTTTCTAAGGTTTATTTATTTTTGACAGAGAAGCATAGCCAAGTGGGGGAGGGGCAGAGAAAGAGAGGGAGACACAAATCTGAGGCAGGCTCCAGCCTCTGAGCTGTCAGCACAGAACCCTATGAAGGGCTCAAATTCATGAGCTATGAGATCATGACCTGAGCTGAAGTGGGACACTTAACTGACTGAGCCTCCCAGAAGCCCCCTCCTGATTTTTCTTAATGTTTTTCTGTTTGTTTGTTTAAGTTTATTGATTTATTTTGAAAGAGATAGAGAGCGAGGGTGAGCAGGGGACAGGGAGAGAGAGAGAGAGAGAGAGAGAGAGAGAGAGAGAATCCCAAGCAGGCTCTGAGCTGGCAGCAATCAACAATGTGGGGCTTGATCCCATGAACCATGAGATCGTGACCTGATCCAAAACCAACAGTCGGCACTCAACCAACTAAGTCACCTAGGTGCTCCTGTCTTTGTGTATTTTTAATTTTTTTAAAAAAGAAAGTAGAATCAAGTGTATTTTTTGTATATTTCTGAAAAGTTGTATAAAACTTCAGTTTTTATAAGCTGACTCATATTTCTAGAATATAAAATAAAAGTGATGGTTGTACAGTTGTTTGTTAGTCTTTTATACTCTTATGTTTGAAATATTTTATAGCAAAAAATGTGGACAAACGTGGACACTAAGCATAGCAGTGTACCCAGAGACTTTTTATTTAAAGCAAAATCAAAGTAAATCTTTTCATAAAAAGAATCCTACTTTGATTAATCTGTTTTGCAAATTCAAATTTTCCTAATCTATTTAAGCTAACACACACCATCACCACACTGCTCCTAACTTGGGCATTCTTCTGTACCACATTTTTGAATGTAGTCATATCCACCAGAAGTGCTTAAACTTCTAAATTAAGATAAAAACTTAATGTAATCCTCATTATAATATCCCTTATTCTTTTTTTGTTGTTGTTGTTGACGTTTATTGTATTTATTTTGAGAGAGACAGAGACAGTGAGAGTGGGGCAGGAGCAGAGAGAAAGGGAGAGTGAGAGAGAATTCCAAGCAGGCTCATTATACCAGCTAGGATCCCGACTTCGGGCTTGAACTCAGGAAACCATGAGATCATGGCTTGAGCTAAAACCAAGAGTCCCATGCTTAATGGACTGAGCCACCAAGGTGCCCTATTATATCCCTTATTCTAAAGTGGAGGCATCAACAGGAGGAAATTTTTTTTTTTTTACACTAGTAGTAGAATGGATGATTCAGTAGTGTTGCCTTCCTGCTCCAAAGAGAGTTGCTCTAAGACTGGGCAGTTAGTGCAGGTCCTGCAGGCCCTTCCCTGTGGGTTCTCATACAGAAAGGCCCTTGTGCTTTACATAGCTTTTGCATTTGTGCTGTTGTTCTTGTTGTTAATTTGTTCTTAGCCAATCAGGAGAGGACGGCTTAGAGGAAAACTAGTCAAACAGGTTTTCCCCGTCTACTTAAATGGGGGGGAAAGCAGTGAAATTTGTGGATAAGGTCATGGGTGAAACTATTTTAAGGAATATTAATGCTAATCACTGACTCTTATTTTCTCCTGGGTTTTGAAAATACTTTGGGAGCATTTGTGAGCATATGTCTTAATGGAGCTGGAGTGAGCGTAAGGGAAACTGAAAGAGGTAAGTAAGAAATAGGGAATTAGAACAAGATAGAGAGAGGGAAAGGATATACAATAATGGAGGGGGAAAAAAAAAGCCCTAAGAGGAAGAGGACAAATATTTCCACGCCCTATCTAGGCTTTGTGTAAGCTTTGATCTGAGAATGAGTTTAATTAAAACAAGCAAACACCTGCAGTCTTCAATATCCAAAATAGGGAACACTCTACTGGGTCCCGGCTTGGTAGGAATGTTCGTGGGAAAATGTTGTAGTTGCTACCTCTTAACACTGACTATCTTGAAAGTATACCGTTCCTTGAACAGTAGCAAAGTGTTGTATTCGTAAAGCATTTGTGAAGTTTGCAAATCTCTGACTCATACACTCTGTCGTTTTATCTTCATTGCGCTCCTGAGCATTGGCCAGAAGATAGTCATGTTTTACAAACCATGACCTGGGCGTGCAGAACTCCTAAGGAACTGCTGGTGGTCACTAGGAGAGGTTGTGAGGATTTGGAACACAGGTTTCTTTCCTAGAGCAGGGCCCTGGAACCACAGCTCAGCCCCTGCTGAAACCTGGACCCCATGGGAATGATCTATAAGTCTTTTCTTTCATTAGATTTCACCAGAGACCCTTTTTTTTTGGTAATTAAAAAAAAATTTATAGTAGTTTATTGTCAAATTGGTTTCCATGTAACACCCAGTGCTTCTCCCCACAAGTGCCCCCTCCATGACCATCACCAGAGACTCTTTTCCACGTACTGAAATTTTCTTCCTTTTTACCCTCAGGAATGGTGGGCTCATGGATTGGGGTTTTATTATGAATAAATGACTCACAGATTTGCAAGTCTAGCTCTGACTCCTTAGGTGCTCTCACTTGCCTGTCTCCAGGCATAGAGTCTGCTGTTATTTTGGGAGTCCACCCTCTCCTTTTCCCCTTAGATCCAACATGGTCCTTAATTTCATCACTGCCTTTACAAAAACTCTTTTCGCACATTGATACTTTCCATTCACTTTCTGCTGTTCCTGCTGCTGCCTGACCACATCTATACCTCCTTCTCACTGTATCCTGGACCTCTGTTTTCTCCACTCTTCATTACTCACTGGGACCCATTTGCCTTCCATGAGTGCCATTTGACTGTGCCATTCATTTTCACATGGGAAATTCTGGCTTTCAGGGTTCTTACTCCAGCAGTAAGATCTGATCACCCTGTAACAGGCTTCCATTGATCAAGTTACATTTATTCTTGGAGGTATTCCTGGATATTCCTCCACTTGATTTTTCCTGCTTTTTTTTTTCTCTCTGTACTTGGCCAATTCTCATCCTTCACCATGTTGACCCTCAGACTATTGCTTCCTAGTCTCTTGTGCTTTTCTTTGACTTTCTTTTCTACCTTTGTTGATGATCCTTTAACACTTACTTAGATTAATTCTTCTTCCAAGGAGAGTCTGAGCTCTTAGAAGGTGGGCTCTCATTCATAGTTGCCTCATAATCCCTCAGACAAACATACTAATCACCAGATATTCAAATATAATTTTTTAAAGTTTTTTTAACATTTATTTTTGGGAGAGAGAGACACACACACAGAGCATGAGCGGGGGAGGTTCAGAGAGAGAGGGAGACAGAATCAGAAGCAGGCTTTAGGCCCTGAGCTGTCAGCACAGAGATGCGGGGCTCGAACCCACAAACTATGACATTATGACCTGAGCTGAAGTTGGCTGCTTAACCGACTGAGCCACCCAGGCACCCCTCAAACATAATTGAATGGTAGCTTTAGTGACTCATAAGACAGCAAAGAAGTTGCAATTTTCTATATGTATATTGATTCTTTTGGCTTTTTGTTCTTTCCCAAACTGCATTATTTAAATGTGAAATGTTCTATTATTTTATTTTTAAATGAAATGTTCTATTCTGCACAGACCACTATATCACTTAGTCACATCAGACAAAGTAAAGTCTGATCTGTTAATATCTGCTACCACTATATTATGGGTCCTTTGAACTCCTTATTATAATATAATATTAATTATAGTTTAGTAGGGTTTTTATTTTAATTTACCTAGGGCTTCTAATGAATGGAAGTACATTCATAGTTAACTCTAGTTAAGGCTAATAAAAGAAAATAATGACAGAGATAACTAAGTGTGTTTGGATTTTGTTTTGTATTTATATTTGAATATAAACACACACCTGATGTCATGAAACAGTCGTTGGAGGGAAAAATGATTACACACATGAGAAAGATCTGACTTCAGAGACATTTGAATGTCTCCCTTCCTCCCCACCCCCCAGATAAGACATTAGATACCAATTAATTCAAAGCACCCGATCAGGCCAAGTTCTTTTTCCCTCTTCTGTGCTTATTTCCTCCTCTGGCAATGGGCAAAATTCTCTAGTTTGAAATGTCTCCTCCTCTGTCTCCTTCTGGGCAGTAGGAATGGGACTAGGAATAAGAACATAATTTAAGGAATCTCTTCAGCTAAAAGAAAAAGAAAATAAGCAGGTTTGGTAAGACTGTTAAAAAGAAGTGATGCCTGACTCTGTTATTTGCCTATTTAAGACAAAAAAATTTTTTTTAATTTTCCAGAGCTATGTTATTTTGATCAATTAGATTTTATCTAAGCATATGCTTTGGAATATTGTTTTTGTTCAGATTTCACAACTATGCAAAAATATACAGCAGCAACATCCTTGGGCTGTCCGGCTCCCTCCATTTGCTGTTCCCTTCTCTTTCTTTCCTCCTTCACCTGCCTGCCCTTCTGGAGATAATATCCCTGCCTTTGGTGGAGAATTCAGAAGAGAGATCCTAGTGATTGGGTTACAAATTGGAAGGAGGGATATGGGAGCTGGGGTCACAGGCGTCTGACCATTGCTAACATAGAAGGCGGTCATTTTGTTCAAATCACCCTGTATAGGGCGCCTCGGTGGCTTAGTTAAGAGTCCCACTTTGGCTCAGGTCATGACCTCGCAGTTCATGAGTTCAAGCCCTGCAGCAGGCTCTGTGCTGACAACTCAGAGCCTGGAGCCTGCTTCAGACTCTGTGTCTCCCTCTCTCTCTGCCTCTCCCCTTTTCTCTCTTAAAAATAAATAGATAGTGAAAAATCTTAATT